>NW_027169270.1:175000-202500 GCF_036898095.1 Palaemon carinicauda
ATTTTCAACTTATCTGTTGCTCATGTTTTTAATTTTCAACTAGCTATTGTTGCTCATATTTTTAATTTTCAACTAGCTATTGCTGCTCATGTTTTTAATTTTCAACTAGCTATTGTTGCTCATGTTTTTAATTTTCAACTAGCTATTGTTGCTCATGTTTTTAATTTTCAACTAGCTATTGTTGCTCATGTTTTTAATTTTCAACTAGCTATTGTTGCTCATGTTTCTAATTTTCAACTAGCTATTGTTGCTCATGTTTTTAATTTTCAACGTATCTGTTGCTCGTTTTTAATTTTCAACTAGCTGTTGTTGCTCGTTTTTAATTTTCAACTAGCTGTTGTTGCTCGTTTTTAATTTTCAACTAGCTGTTGCTCATGTTTTTAATTTTCAATTGTTCCGTAACCGAAATACAAACCACGCTATTTACATTGGGTTTACCTTTCGGCGTAGCTGAAATGACGAGCCAATAGTTTTTAACGAGGGTTAACTACCCCCGCGCTAGTTAGCGGGGGTAGGGGAAGGGATAGCTTGCTACCCCTCCCCCCCCACACCCCGGTGATTTGCTTCACTTCACTTTTGCCTCCGGCGATGAACAGACGTGTCTGTCCATCGTCCTCGTTGACAGCCTTAATCTTTTTCTGCTTTTTCTTTCAGTTTGTGTGTGTGTGTTTTGAATTGGCCTCACCCTTATTGTTCACTATTCGCAAGTGTCCTGGTATTGCCGGCCGCCCTTGTGGTACTTTTATGTCGGCGGTGGACACAGATCCTCACACCCTTTGCCCGCAGTGTCGAGGCCGACGGTGTGACAAAGAGAATACGTGTAGTGAGTGCAGGGAGTGGTCTGCCTCCCACTGGGAGAGGTTTGGCCGCCGGCGTAAGAAGAAGTCCAAGAGAGACCGTTCTCCTTCCGGGGTTGCCTTGAAGGAGGAGGGCTCTCGGGACTCTTCTTTCGCCGCCCAAACCTCCTCCGAAGCTCCCCCTCGTTCGGCTCCTAAGGAGAGTCTGCCGAGTGGGAGCGCAGGCCCTAGTTCGGTTTACCGACCTTGGATTGGGGGAGAGGGCATCTCCTTCCATAGCGGGGCGGTTCCCCCTCCTCCTCCGGGGGAGGTTGTTGCTAATGATTCTCTGTCTAATGATGATCTTTTTCAGATTTTGGCTTCCCTGGGGCTTATGGGCCTGCCCTCCAGGGTAGCCCTGATTGACCTTGTCCAGTTGGGGGCCGCTGTTAAGCAGTCGCCGGTGATAGCAGAGGTAGATCCTCTATCGTCAACGTCGTGGTGACAGAGGCAGATCCTCTATCGTCAACGTCGTGGTGACAGAGGCTTCCGACGGGTCGGGTCAATCCTCTGCAGGTACTGTTGTGGATGATGGTGCTGACGGCTCTCCTCCCTCTTCCGTACATCCTTCGAAGGGGGAAGGGAGTCCCGCAGGCTCTTCTGCTGCCAAGCCTCCCTCTAAGGGGGAGTGCTTTGACTGTGAGACTCCCCTTCGGAGGACTGATGGTCCTGATGATCTTCCTCGTGGCCGCCTTCGCCGTAAGGCTCACCGTCCGATGCGCCGCAAGGGCCTCCCATCTCCCTATAAGGGTGCTAAGAGGCGCCTTTTTGAATCTTCGCCTCCTTCCTCCGAGGGGGCCTCTCCTTGCCGTAAGCAGCCTGCAGCTCCAGCTTCCTTAGACCTCTCTGGGGATCGGTCTCCTACGCCTTCCAGACCTTCAACTTCTGGTGCAGATGTCCAGCAGCCTGACCTCGTCACCCGACGGGCAACGGTCCCTTCGGGGCAAAAGGATTCTTCCCTTGCGCGTCAGGGTTCCCCTGCACGCCCTTTTGCAGTGTTAGCGCACAGGCGCTCTCCTGCTCGTCAGCGATCTCCTGTTCATCAGCGCTCTCCTGATGATCGCCCCTCTTCTCGCCAGCGCTCTCCTGAGGACATCCTTCAGCTTGCTGTTCCTGTTGAGCGCCCAGCGCGCCAGCGTTCCCCTGCTCGCTTTTCTGCAGTGTTAGCGCACAGGCGCTCTCCTGCTCGTCTGCAGTCTTCTGACCGTCAGCGCTCTCCTGTTCGTCAGCACGCTTCTGATGACCATCGCCTCACTACTCGCCAGCGCTCTCCTGTGGACTCCGAATATCCTGCGGTTCCTGTTGTGCGCCCTGCGCGCCATCAGTCTCCTGACCGCTCCAATTTGGCCAAGGACTCTTCTCCTCGCCCTCGCGATCCTGTTCGCCAGCCTGTTCCTGCAAAACATCGCCCGTGTTCTCCAGCGCGTATTTCCAAACAGCCTGTACGCCCACGCGCCTCCTGTTCCTTAGCCCGTTCGTGAGCGTCCGCCTCTGCGCCCCGCGCCGGCAGTTCCCTCACAGGATTCCACGCGTCGCCCTCTTGCTCGCCAGTGATCACCAGCTCGCCAGCGATCACCAGCTCGCCAGCGATCACCAGCTCGCCAGCGATCACCAGCTCGCCAGCGATCACAGACGCATCAACATTCGCCTGCTCGTCAGCGATCTCCTGCGCGTCAACGGTCCCCAGAGCGTCAGCGATCACCTGAACATCGCCGATCTCCAGACCGCCCGCGTGACCTATCGCCTGCACGCAAGCGTTCTCCAACGCGCCGTCGCCCAGAGGATCTGGAGGGACATGGGTCGCCTTCTGTTAGCTCGCCCTCGCGCGGTCGTTCGCCTACGCGATCTACGCGCTATCGCTCGCCAACGCGCCACCATGCCACCACGCCATCGCTCGCCTACGCGCCAGCGTTCACCAGCGCACCGCCGATCGCCTGCTCACAATCGCTCTCCCAACAACACTCTCCTGCTCAACGTCGCCAGCGGTCATCCCTCGCCGCTGCGCCAACGCGTTCGTTCGCCAGCTCGCCCACGTGCTCGTTCGCCTGTACGCTCTTGCGACCACTCGCCCGCGCGACCGCTCGCCTGCGCTCCCGCGCGACCTGTGTCCATGGAGCGGCAGACTTGGTTTGGTCCTCTGATGCGGGCGTTAGTGAAGGCTATGAAGCCGGCACTCGCCGATCAAGGACACAAGGCAACGGCTGCCTCGCCCCTGCTGAAGAGGAGAGGAGTGGACTTCGTGGTGACTTCCCCTAGGGAGAAGTTGGCTCCTAAGAGGTCTGTCAGGAAGGCCCCATCCCCTTCGCAGGCGTTTTCTCCTTCTCCCGTGGACGAGGCTTTTCCGTCCTCGGGTGAATCCAGTGAGGTGATAGTCTCCCCCTCGGCACCAAGGGGGGAGCCTTCTCCTCTTGGAGGAGAATCGTCTCGCGCGGAAGGTGGTCTCCGTACCTCTTTGTTGGGATCCTGTATCCCTCCTAGGAGGGAACCCAAGGACTCCAAGACAATCCCGAAGTCGTCTTCAAGGATCCGCCAGGAACCCGCTGCTCCTCGGGAGAACGTCCACGCTTCGCCCCAGGAAGAGATTCCGGGGACGGGAGACTTAGCTGCCAGCCCGCAAGGAGGAGACCAGCTGGAGTTTGAGCGTGCCTTCTGGCAGGTTCTGAGCCTGATGAGGCAACTCAACGGGTTCATGGACCCCGTGATCGCCCCCCGAGAAGGCAAGGACGCGGTCCTGGACCAGGTGTTCGATGTTCAGAAGCCCCCTAAGACCAATGCGGCTCTGCCCTGGTCTCGGGGGTTGAAGAGTGCCAGAGCCAGGGCCAATGCCCAACTCGCGACTCTTGCTTCCTCCAGTCGTTCCTCTGCCGGGAACAAATTCATCCCACCTCCTCGTCTCCAGCAGAAGAGGTATTTTGAGATCTTGGGTGCGTCTAGTCTCGCTCTTCCTCTCCATCATTCCGTAGAAGAGCTTGCTAAGGGAGTTCCTCTCGAGAAGTTCTCCGCCCGGCAGGTGACGTTCTCGGCGTCGGAGATCCTGAGCCATGAGAAGGTCGCGAAGTGCGCCATGCAGGCCACTTCGTGGCTGGATATTTGGCTAGGGACTCTGGGCATCCTATTACGCTCCGAGGACTTGAATAAGGAGACCAATAGGAAGGCCCTGGAGACCTTCTTACTCTCGGGCACCCGCTCTATCGAGTTCCTGGCACACCAGGTCACCACCCTGTGGGCCAACTCGGTATTGAAGCGGCGCGATGCGGTGACCGAGAAGTTACACCCGAAGATCCCCGCCTCCTTGGGGAGAATCTGTTGGAGCCACAGGATATGGAACGAACGTCTGAGAGGTGGAGGAAATCTAGCCAGGACTCCCTCCTTCATAGGGCCCTTACAGCTCGGCCCTATAAGCCTCGAGCTCCGCAACAGCAGCCTCGCAAGGCACCGAAGCAGGCACCGGCAGCTAAGAAAGTGGTGTCTAAGCCCCAGCCCTTTCCAGCCAAGGTCAATTTGGGCAGTAAGCCCTTCAGGGGAGGCAAGACTCCTAGAGGGAGCGGCCACGGCTGCAAACACTAGGAGTGGCAATCCCCCCGCGTGTCCACCTGTGGGGGGATGCCTTTGACGTTGCGTGCACAGGTGGCAGCAACACGGGGCCGATGCTTGGACGGTTTCTGTGATCGGCCAAGGCTATCGCATCCCGTTCATAACATCTCAACCTCCCCTGACAGCGAATCCAGTGTCGTTGAGCTCCTATGCCATGGGATCGGTAAAGGGGCTAGCCCTTCGGGCAGAAGTCGAGACCATGCTCAAGAAGGATGCTCTCCAGGAGGTCGTCGACGGCTCCCCAGGCTTCTTCAGTCGACTCTTTCTTGTAAAGAAGGCGTCTGGAGGCTGGAGACCTGTCATCGACCTCTCGGCTCTGAATGGGTTTGTCAAGCAAACTCGGTTCAGCATGGAGACAGCGGACACGGTCAGACTTGTGGTGAGACCTCTAGACTTTATGTGCACACTGGATCTAAAGGACGCGTACTTCCAGATCCCAATCCATCCGTCTTCCAGGAAGTACTTGAGATTCTGCCTAGACGACAAGACCTACCAGTTCAAGGTGCTGTGTTTCGGTCTTTCCACAGCACCTCAGGTGTTCACCAGTGTGTTCACCATGATTTCATCTTGGGCACACAGGAATGGCATCCGTCTCCTTCATTATCCGGACGACTGGCTGATCCTAGCAGACTCGGAGTTGACCCTTCTTCGGCACCGAGACAGGCTTCTGGGTCTTTGCCAGGATCTGGGGATCGTGGTAAACCTCGAGAAGTCCTCTCTGCAGCCGTCCCAACGACTGGTTTATCTAGGTATGTTGATAGACACCAATCTTCACAAAGCCTTTCCATCAGACGACAGGATAGCAAGGCTGAGGAGGGTGGCGGAACCCTTCCTCAGGCGAGAAGAGCTTCCCGCCCAATCGTGGTTGCGTCTCTTAGGTCACCTGTCCTCCCTGGCTCGTCTCGTTCCAAACGGCCGCCTCAGGATGAGATCCCTGCAGTGGCGGCTCAAGTCCCGTGGAATCAAGGATCCGATTCCCCGGACGTACAGATCCCGATAGGATCTTTGGAACGGACAGACCTGCGGTGGTGGCTGGTCGATGAGAACCTGCGAAAGGGAGTGAGTCTTCTCGTCCTCCCCCCGGAATTGACACTGTTTTTGGACGCGTCAAAAGAAGGGTGGGGGGCGCACGTTCTGAACCAGAGGACCTCAGGCCTTTGGTCAGAATCAGAAAAGTGCCTGCACATCAACCTGCTAGAGTTGAAGGCCGTCTTTCTGGCTCTTCAACAGTTCCAACGGACCCTGGCGGGTCACTCCGTGGTGGTGATGAGCGACAACACCACGGTAGTGGCTTATATCAACAAGCAGGGAGGTACTTTTTCGCAGCAGCTATCCCATCTTGCAGTAGAGATTCTGAGGTGGACCGAAGTCCACTCGATAACACTATCAGCTCGCTTCATTCCTGGCAAGAGGAATGTGCTCGCCAACAGTCTGAGCAGGGCTTCGCAGATAGTGAGTACCGAGTGGTCTTTGGATCCTCAGATAGCCAACAAAGTCTTGATTTTTTGGGGTTCCCCGACTGTGGACCTGTTCGCGACAGCGTTGAATTTCAAGCTGCCTCCGTACTGCTCCCCAGTCCCGGACCCCAAGGCTCTCTGGCAAGATGCTTTCCAGCAACGGTGGGACAACATCGACGTGTACGCCTTCCCACCGTGCTGTCTGATGAGAAGGCTGCTCAACAGGACCAGACTATCGGTCAACTGTTTGATGACTGGTAGCTCCGCTATGGCATCACGTGGAATGGTTCCCGGACCTTCTGCAGCTCTTGACGGAGCTCCCGAGAGAACTTCCTCCATGACGCTAGCTTCTCAGACAACCCCACTCCAACATCCCTCACAAGGCCGTGGCCTCGCTTCGGCTTCACGCCTGGAGACTGTCCAGCTGTCTCCTCGCGGAGAGAGGCTTTTCGCAACAGGTTGAGGAGAAAATGTCTCGGCTCCTGCGAAAGTCCTCTGAGGGAGTCTACCAGGCGAAGTGGAGAGTCTTTTGTGGTTGGTGTTGTGGGAGGGGTATCTCTCCACGTGATGCCACTATTCCAGCAATAGCGGAGTCCCCCGTATATCTGCCGGAGGAAATGCGCCTTTCTGTCTCGGCAGTGAAAGGCTATCGCTCAGCCTTAAGCTTATCTTTCAGGCTGAAAGGCGTGGACATTTCTTCCTCGCTAGAACTCTCTCTACTCATTCGTAGCTATGAGCTTACCTGCCCCCAGTCGGAAGTGAGACCTCCTCCTTGGAACGTGGTTCGGGTCCTCAGGGCTCTTAAGAGACCTCCCTTCGAACCATTACGCCAGGCCTCTGATCGCCACCTGTCTTGGAAGACGGCTTTCCTGCTCGCTTTGGTTTCGGCCAAGCAAGTTAGTGAACTTCATGGTCTCTCGTACGAAATCGCCCATTCAAGGGGATGGGGGGAGGTAACGTTCAGGTTCGTCCCTGAGTTTGTTGCCAAGACTCAGAATCCTGGAGTGCTGGATCCTCTGTTCGACTCTTTCAGGATCGCGAGTCTCCGTTCTGTAACAAGCGACCCAGACCAGCTACTACTATGTCCAGTGAGGTGTGTGAGGTACTACTTGAAGAGAACAGCTGCAGTCCGTCCTCAAGTGCGAGCATTGTTTGTAAGCACAGGCAGGACGAAGAGGAGGGTCACCAGGAATACCATCTCAGCTTGGATTCAAAGGGTTATCCACCACGCCTTGAATCCAGACCCTCCTCCATCACGTTGCCTGAGGGCACACGACGTCAGGGGCGTTGCTATGTCCCTGGCCTTCAAGAGAAACTTCTCTGTGACGCAGGTGCTTCAAGCTGGGGTCTGGAAGCGTCAGACGACCTTCACAGCCCACTACCTGCAGGACGTGACCCACAGGAGCCTCGATACGTTTTCTATCGGCCCTGTGGTGGCTGCACAACAGCTGGTCTAACCTCAGGCTCCTTTATGGACAAGTAGCAGTAGGTTGAGGGCGTTGTTACCCGGTTTTAGTCTGCGTGAATGAAAGAGTATGTCTGACCCTTACTACTTTCTTCATTCTCCCCTCTCTTGGGGAAGCAGCATCCTGGTCTTCGCATAGCTGACCTCGACCTCTGCAGGTAACCCATGCTTCCTTGTGCTCCTATTATTAAGCTTAATACTGTCGCGTCCCCCATACCCTGACGAGGTGGTATTGGGAACATCTTATCCTAGATTCCTATTTAAAGATCTCAAGGTCAACTTCATAGGACGAGTCACACTTTCCTCCACACACAACTTATGTAGGCCACTCGTTCCTAGTGAAGCAAGGAACTTGTGAGGTGCAGGGGCTCCTTCTCTCAAGTGGGGCTCCTTCTCTCAAGTGCTACTCACTGGGAGGCAGAGTCCCCGGGCAAAGCCGAAGTCAGTAAGGCTGGGGACTTTCCACCCTTCCTAAGGGGTAAGTCACCCAATGTAAATAGCGTGGTTTGTATTTCAGTTACGGAACAAATGACAAATTCGGAGATAATTTGTATTTTCCTAACCATACAAACCTTAGCTATTTACACATATTTGCCCGCCAGCCCTGTCCCCCAAGTCAAGTCCTACCTCTAAGTGAAGTGAAGCAAATCACCGGGGTGTGGGGGGGGGAGGGGTAGCAAGCTATCCCTTCCCCTACCCCCGCTAACTAGCGCGAGGGTAGTTAACCCTCGTTAAAAACTATTGGCTCGTCATTTCAGCTACGCCGAAAGGTAAACCCAATGTAAATAGCTAAGGTTTGTATGGTTAGGAAAAATACAAATTATCTCCGAATTGGTCATCTTATCTGTTACTCATGTTTTTAATTTTCAACTTATCTGTTGCTCATGTTTTTAATTTTCAACTTATCTGTTGCTCATGTTTGTAATTTTCAACTAGATGTTACTCATGTTTTTAATTTTCCACTATCTGTAGGTCATGTTTTTAATTTTCAACTAGCTATTGTTGCTCATGTTTTTAATTTTCAACTAGCTGTTGCTCATGTTTTTAATTTTCAACTAGCTGTTGCTCATGTTTTTAATTTTCAACTATCTGTTGCTCATGTTTTTAATTTTCCACTATCTGTTGCTCATCTTTTTAATTTTCCACTATCTGTTGCTCATCTTTTTAATTTTCCACTATCTGTTGCTCATGTTTTTAATTTTCAACTAGCTATTGTTGCTCATATTTTTAATTTTCAACTAGCTATTGTTGCTCGTTTTTAATTTTCAACTAGCTGTTGCTCATGTTTTTAATTTACAACTATCTGTTGCTCATGTTTTTAATTTCCAACCAGCTATTGTTACTCATGTTTTCATTTTTCCACCACATAGCTATTGCTCATGTTTTTATTTTCAACTGCGATTGTTGCTCGTCTTTTAAATTTTCATCAACTAGCTATTGTTCATGTTTTTCATTTTTATCAATTTCATTTTACTCATGTTTTGAATTTTCCATCAACTAGCTTTGCTCACGTTTTTAATTATCAACAACTAGCTGTTAAATCAAAGTCAATTCGCTCTGAGCTTCCTAACATATTTCTAGATAATATATTTTTAATAATTATGTAAAGTTCTGTAAACAAGTTATCTATATATGTAACTGAAGGGTAATTGATATTTATCATCTTTTAAGAAATTAATTCAAATCGATTCTACAATCTGTATATTAAATTAATTTGCATGTGGATATAATCAACAACTAATTATTTCAACTTTCTTTATATAATTCCATTTCTGTCTTTCAAGACTCATTGAATTTTCTTTTACACAATGTTGAATTTAGGCTTATATTCTCAAAATATATAAGCAGATATGCTCAAGATCTATTAGATAAAATAAATTCTGGCTCTCTAATAGGCCACATCTTGCTAAATAGGTGTGGAAAATATTGCTCTATTCATGGACTGCATACCAATAATGATCTTACAGTTGCCTCCAGACAATGTGATATTCTGTTATGTTCAGAAAATTTGGTTTCTCAAAGGAGACGCTCATCTGAGCTCCTTATTAGAGGCTTTAAGAAACCAATAA
The DNA here is from genome assembly GCF_036898095.1 of Palaemon carinicauda. Lineage (NCBI taxonomy): Eukaryota > Metazoa > Arthropoda > Malacostraca > Decapoda > Palaemonidae > Palaemon > Palaemon carinicauda. Next base: position 184,422 of record NW_027169270.1, read on the forward strand.
TTTTGAAATGGGTTGCTATTCCTTGGCAAGGGGGAATGTTGGTGTATATTAGGACTGAATACCTTGTTTTTCATAAGTGCTGCTATGAATGTGGTTAAATTCTGTTTCTCTTATTGGTCACCAAGGCTTCAGGGCTTTGGACTTTGCCCCTTAATCAGGCTGTGAGCAAATCATAAGTGAATCTACTCACTGATCTGCTAACTGCTTGGACTTAGTATACACTGACTTCCCTAATGTTATAACAAGTAAGATTCGTTCTTCATTTGGGATGTCTGACCATGCCTTGACTTTGTTAGTAATTAAGATTGAGCATCCTGTCCCTGTTGTGTCATTCTCATGCAAGAGATATATATAAAATCTCAAGCAAATTGGAATGGCATCTTGATGGCATATTTTGAATTTGAATTAACAACAATTGTATAAGTGTTCAGCCTGTTGTTCTATTGAATGAGATCTGGTCAACGTAATTGTTAGGCATATCCTTTCTCCTGTCCTAAAATACCGAGTGAGAGACAAACTATGGTTCAATGATGATTGTAGATGCGTTTATTTGGAGAAGCAGGATGTCTATCATTTTTGGAAGGGTAACAGTTCAGATTTGACTTGAAATAACTACCCAGCTAAGAGCTGTTGCCCAGAGAGTTTATGCTTCAACTGAAAAGAAATGCAATTTGACCTTAAAAGAAAGCCTTCCTGGTACAACCAAGGAACAGAATTGGTGGGCTACCCTTAAATCTGCACTCTTTGGTGTAGACTTGGCAGTTCTTCCTTTTCCTAAACCAGATGGCTCCATCAATCAATGTCCAAAGGAAAAGGCAACCCTTTGGCGGATGTGATTGACAGTGAGCAGAGTAATGAGAAACTCGTTCTTCATTCCTCTTTTTCTAAGGGTAAACTGACTAGTTTGGATTTTTGGTCCAATGAAATGAAAGCTCTCTTGATGGACCTTGATGCTTATGGAGGTTTAGACCCAAATGGTATTTTTTTTCTTTTATTTCATAAAAAACTGGTGATTTCTTAGCGATAGTCTTATTTTCTGCAAGTTAGCAAGATTATGTTCTATTTGCACTTGTTGGCGAATTGGTAATGTTACTCCCTTGTGGTATTTCTAGTGCTGCTGACTACCACCCAATTTCCATACCTCCCATATCAAAAGTTTTTGCATTTCTTTTGGTAAAAGATTTAAATAAGTATGCCGGAGGTAATAATCTGTGTCCTAGTTTGAAATTTGGCTTTTGCAAAGGCCTTGGAGTATGTGATGTCCTTCTAACAACTTTTAATGCTTTACCAAAATCCCTTCATTATGGTCAGAAAGTTCGTATGAATGGTTTTGATTTTAGGGCTGCCTTTATCCATGTTAATTATTAAGCCCTTTTTTTCAAACAGTTGGGAGTAGGTGGGTATTTTCTTAGCATCATTGTTGAATGTGTAAGAAACAGATTGAAAAGTTGTTGATGGACACCATGGTCAATATAGGAATGTGATATCAGGTGTTCCTCAGGGTAGTAGTGTTTGTCTTTTATTTTCCATACTATATACACTTGCTCTAGAAAAATGCTTGTTGCAGGTGCAGATGACGATATTCTCTCTACCTCAATTCAATCTCTGGATTGTAGATCTGGGGTTGGTGGATCCCTTAACAGAGATCTTGGTAAAATTATCACATGGTGCAAATTACGGGGAATGAAGTTGAACCCTAACAAAACTCAAATTATAATTGTAAGTAGGTTGAAGACGGTGGCTCCTCACTATCCTGATCTCTGCATTAGCAATGTTTCTTTACTCTGTACAACAATTTAAACATTTTAGATGTAATGCCTGATTACAAATTTACTTTTGAGAAACTTTTTCAATTTGTTTGACTTATTGGGTGTCTTAAGATTTTCTTTGATCAATTTTTTAAAAAGAAGTGTTTTAATTCTTTCATTCCACCTTATTTAGTCTCTCGTTTTCTTGTCTAGCAGTTGCTGTATCATCGTAACTCGTTTGCAAAAACTTAGTGTTAGATTTCTTATTCCTGTTGGCATTAATCTGTGGCACTGTTGTTCATTTTCTTTGTGTTACATAAGATTTTTCATAATTCTGACGATCCTTTGCATTTAGACCTCAGACTCTACCTTCTTGTATGTAGTACTAGGTATTCAGTTGATTCTAACAGTTATGCTTTCTCCATCATAAGGCTGAATACTACGATGTATTCTAGAAGTTTTATTCCAGCAGTGACTAGATTGTTGAATGATCTTTATAATGAGGCAGTTCAAACTTCCAGCAAATGTTTTTGTGTTGAACAGGTTGACATAAGTCTCTCTTCATAGCTTATATATGTGATCTATTTTAACATTGTTACCTAACTAAAGATATTTCGATTGTAGTTTGTTTATCTTCTTTTTTTCCTCTCACTGGGCTTTTTTCCATGTTGAAGACCTTGGGCTTATAGCATCCTGCTTTTCCAACTAGGGTTAAAGCTTAGCTAGTAATAATTATAATAATGATGATAGTATTATTATTATTGACATCAATACTTGAGTATTTGTAATATAGATATACTAGAGAAGTAAGAAATCATCATCATCATCTTTGTCTGCATCTTTTCCCACTTTTATATGGGGTCGATGTTTCTGGACAGCGTTCTCCATCAGAGAAGTAAGAAATACCAATGATAATTTTGACTTATGTTTCAAAATAACATTATATTTCCATCAGCTTAACTGAAAATTTCATATGAAGCCCCAGTACTAGAATTATATTTTCATTTTCAGTAAAAGGGAGAATGAACTATGCTCTTTGAGTATTTCGATTTTTATTTCAATAGGTTTACATATTGTTTGAGCAACTGATCAATTTGTGTAATGGGCTTCAAGGGAAAGTAATGAGTAAAATCAATTTAAATATTTGTGTAGGGAATCACTGTATTCGAGGTCTTAAATAGTATTGCTAAGCATTAGAAGGCTAATATAATTCTCTCTCTCTCTCTCTCTCTCTCTCTCTCTCTCTCTCTCTCTCTCTCTCTCTCTCTCTCTCTCTCTCTCTCCTCTCTCTCTCTCTCTCTCTCTCTCTCTCTCTCCTCTCTCTCTCTCTCTCTCTCTCTCTCTCTCTCTCTCTCTCTCTCTCTCTCTCTCTCTCTCTCTCTCTCTCTCTCTCTCTCTCTCTCTCTCTCTCTCTCTCTCATCCATCCTGGAATTAAGGTTATATCCACAATGCAAAAACGTACATGTTTCGAAATAAGTTTAGATTGTTGTCACCTTTTTATCAAGGAGTTTGTAAGTTTAATTTCACAACTTGAAATCAAAAAACTTTTAGTAATTTTCCTTAGATTAATAATTTGTTTACAAAAATATCAATGTTTTATTTATTCTGGCATGTAAGATATTCTAAATGCTTGTTTGCAGTATAAAATCATATTTTTTTTTCTTCAATCTAGTGAATTTGTGTTTCAAAACACTAAAATAACAATTACTATAAATAAGGATAAAATCACTTGTTTAATGGTTTTAAGCTTTGCATATTTATATAAAAGATGTAATTAACTGTCTCATACTCTAGAGTATAGCTTATATAGTTAATAAGTTGTAGTTTTGGAGCATATTACAAATTAGGTTCATATCAAAAGGTTTCATGAACGTATAGTATTACAATTTGACTTATGGCCTCATACTTACCTAACAGTTGTAATTTTGAAGCATTTTACAAATTAGGTTCATATCAAAAGGTTTCATGGAAGGGTGGTTATTTAATTTGAGTTGTAGCCTCATACTTTAATAACAGTTTTAGTTTTGGAGCATTTTAGAGATAGGTGATATTAAAAGTTTTATGAAAAGAATAGTAATTTAATTTGAATTGTGGTAGTCTTAGGAGCAGGAATCCCACCAGTGCAGTAGTTTCAAATCATCATTCAAGGAATAATTTCTATAATTAGAAGTTCCAAGAGTTTATTTCATGTAAAAAAATCAGTTTTTAAATACTAGTTATAAGTAAGGAAAGAGTTAAGATTAATATTTTGTAAATAGAATGCTCAGACACAATCTGGTTCTTGATACTTAGTCTAAAATTAGAAGGAATTTAGGAATTACACCGAAGGCATTGCTTCAGAAGGGGAAAGAATAATTAGGCAGTGATCAATTATTTAGGACCATGGGAGGAGTAATTACCTATGGGGAAGCTCAAAGAAAGCTTTTATGGGTTTCTCGAGACAGTTTGGTGAAGCTGTATTTCAAAGGTTAGCATTTTTAAGATGATGAAGAACACAGATTTAGTGGGTCACGTTTTGGTTGACATTTTCCATTGTAATAGAAATGTGGATTGTTTCTTTTAAACTTGTTAAAATGTGTTTCATATGCTAAAATTGCTTTGCAAATCTAAACAATTAACTTAATATGAATTGAAAATAGTAATTTAAAGATATCAAAGCTTAAAATCAGTTGCATTTTATGTAGAATAAATATCTGTAATGTCATTTACGATTTTATTAGATAAAAATATTAAAACCTAATTGGTGCCGTCAGATGCTTGTATATTTTGTACAGTTGTTATAATGGTTTTTTCCAAATACTTTGTTGTAAATAGATGCTACTATTACATAAGAATAATTGGTATGGACGAAAGTACTTGAAGATACGAGAAACAGGGTCCTGCATGATAATTTATGGCAAAAAGGGGACATACCAGTGTTAATTGTATAACTACATATATTGAATAAGTAAAGGTAGATGGCTCCGCATTTTGACGTATGTGATATGGGGAATTACTAACTACTATTGTCCTTTCATAGATTCATTATAGCCAGGAAGATGTAAAGGTTTCATTCAATTGAGTATAAGATATATGAATAGTTAATTAGAATCAACTACTACATCCATAACAAAAATTATACATCTTCCGTTGAGCAATCAAGTAGTAAAGGGCTTTATTTTATAATATCTCACATAAGAAAATTTAAAAGCCCAAGATTTTGTTAATTTCTTAAAACGTAGAAATGTAAGTCATATATGAAAAGACTGCACTGAACAACATTTGTTTAATAGACTATTTGAATATGCACAGGATCACATTTATAGTAGTATTGATACTATCAAAGATTGACTATCAGTATTGACTCTGTTTGCCTCTACAGTACCAATGATGCATTTCTATAAATAGTTTACTTAGAAGTATTTCAGAGTTGAGCTCTTATTATCTAAGACTGGTCTCGCCTATCTATTTCTATTTTGAAAACAAGAACAATCTTTGCTTTTTAATTATTTTGAAGGATAATTAGAAATAACTCCGATAAACCGAAGGATTGGTCAACTTAAGATCTCTCATTTCTGTTATGAATGAAGTAGTTAATGCTAGTTAGCTCTTCAAACATCTTTTACTCGATATGAATGAATCCTTTCTTGCTGGGATTATAATGAGCCTAGTTATTAATGCCCACATTACTGACGCAAAATGTTGGGCGATCTACCTTTACTCATTCAATATGTAGTTATAATTTTATCTATGCCATTTTTAGCCATAAATTATCATTCAGGAGCTTTGCTCTTAGATCTCAAAGTACTTTTGTCTATATCAATTATTTTTATGTAATATACCTTAAGTAGCGCATGTTATTTACATTTAAAATATTTGAAAAATTTTATCATTTTGACATATTGGTTTGTTGGCTTTATGCTTTTTAATATGGCATGTCTACTGCTTGACGTTTTCTGTGTGTGTTTTGCTTATATGTAACAAACTTTTTAAGCAATCATTATATATTAGTAGTATACCATGAAAAAATGTATTGAACTATTGTATACTAAGATATATTTACCATACTCAAACATTGTAACTTCTTAAGAATCCAGAAATAAAATGCATATAAAAATCTCAATTTTTAATTTAGTATCCCATTGGTACATGAAAAGAAAATGGAATGTCAAGGAAAACGGAATTTAAAGAAAACTTCATTAAAGAAAATGGAATGTAAAGAAAACGGAGTAAAAAAATAATAAAATGCACTGTTATGGAGTATTCTCCCTACATCAAGCCTCATATGACAGAGTATTCTCCCTAAACGCCACCCTAACCCTTCTAACACCAGTAAAAAGCCTTATTCCCATGAAAAAATAGTCCAAAAGGCTCTTGAAATAGTCCTTTTCCCCAACTAGTCCCTTGTTCATTTGGACTGTTACTTAGGCCCCCATATACCCAGTTTGTTCACCCCCCCAAACTGGGGTATGAGAGAAGGTAGTACCAATGCGTAGTGAATATATTCAAAGTCAAGATGGCCGAACTGTATCTTGGTAAATAATTTTGGACCAAAGCCCACTTCTTAGTCTGTCTGTGAAGTAGGTTATATCCTTATTAAATCATTATAATAATTGCCTTATTATTTCCATTAGATATTCCTCAAAAGCCTCTTATTCAATCTAAAAAGTTAAATTAATATATACCTAAATATAAAATTAAAAACCTTCCAATTTACACACTATGGACGAAGAAAAACTTAAGAGAAAATCGTTAAAGAATTTTATTGCAGAAGATTAAATGCCAAACATTGACAGGTTTCGGTGTGTTTAGTTTAGATAATAATGAAAATAAATACAAGAACTATGACGTCAATGACATATATATGTATCAATTTTATAAAACCCCCATTTTCTGAAAACTTGAAAACACCCTAGATAAGAAAGAAAACGTAACATTGTCATATATTAGGTTATGACTCGACCATGAGAAGCTCTTAGGTGAGTTACCCTTCATCATTAATGACGTATGTTTCGTTTTCTTTTATCTCAAACTATCGCCCGTTTTCTCTTTAGAGCAACTACAGGGGTCACTAAAGTTTTCATCCTTTGAAGTTACATATTCATGGCTGTGCAATTAAGTAGTACATTATCTAAGAGATAAAATTATTAATAAAAAAGAAAGAAAAAGGAAAGCCCACCAAGGCCATCCCCTGTCCCACCTAGCAACCAGAAACTTAATGCTAAAGTTTTTTTTTTTTTTTTTTCTGAGCAAGCAATGTTACTAGGCCCTTGAATGCTTTCCTTTTTCTTCTTTTTTTTGTTTTTTTTTTAATAATAATTTTACATACAATGATATTATGATTGCAATTTAAAGACTTCAGGAATAGGTTATAGCTCTCTTGAAGTTAAATGGTAATACATTTATGTTATTTACATAATTATAAGGCAGTTTCCAGTGACTAAAGTTACGTTAATTCTTAAGTGGAACATGAAATTTTAAACTCAGACAAGAAACACCATTAATACCTCTAAAATACAAAACAATCTAAAAATCTAAAAGGAATAAAAGTCATTTTCAAGCCTTTGTGCAATTTCAGAACGATCCGTTACTACAGACACCTGAAGCTCACTCAAAAGCAGACAAGATTCACAAATGCCAAATTTGCCTCCCTGTCTCGTCCCATTTTATGCACATGATTGAGTCAGGTAAATAGGAAGAGCCGTGCAAGGCTACTGCCCTGACCATCCTTGCTACTTCCCCCAGCAGACAGTCAGATCGGACCGAAGTACGCATTCACCTTACAAGTGGACACCCAAATCACTTTAGCTGTGTAATAGAGTTTTCGAATATTTACCCTTGGAAAAGTATAACCTGTAATTCTAAAGCTTTTAAAACCCTTGGAAAAGTTTAACCTGTAATTTTAAAGTTTTCAAAACCCTTGGAAAAGTTTAATTTGAAATTTTAAAAGTTTTCAAAATCTTTGGAAAAGTTTAACCTGAAATTTTAAAGTTTTCAAAACCCTTGGAAAAGTTTAATTTGAAATTTTAAAAGTTTTCAAAACCTTTGGAAAAGTTTAACCTAAAATTTCAGTTTACAAAACCTTTGGAAAAATTTAACCTGAAATTTTAGTTTTCAAAACCTTTGGAAAAGTTTAACCTGAAATTTTAAAGTTTTCGAATATTTACCCTCTGAAAACCGGAAGTACTTTATAAAGCTAAAGATACACTTTTTTAAACAATACAGAAATATTACTTTATGAAAATGTTTTTTCTTTTCACTTTAAAATATAGTTATGAAATATATTATTCTAATTGAATATTTACTTAAAAGTTGAAGATAGATTGGGTTGATACAACTCTTTAAAACCAAACTTAGGCCTATAACCAATACCGCAAATATTTACAATACTAGAACCTTGAGACTTATAGACCTATAGAATTACATAAAGTCAAACCAACTGTATTCTATTCTCAACGTAAGATACTTCATTATACTAGTTGAAGAATCCCTTACTACAGTAGGCCTATACTATCCTAAGCATATAAGCCCTTAATATATCATAATTATCTTATAAGTATTTATAATAAACTCCCCATCTTATAATATCTTATTATACTATACTCTGCTCACAATTCTTACTATACTACCTCGAGCATATATTCTCTGGGTAAGGTGTCCTCAGCAAGTAATCAAAAGAAGATAATTACTTATTATTTTATAAGTTTTTTTTTTTTTTAATATGTAGGCGTATTTAACGTAAGTCCTATGTAACATAATATATCAAATTACGATCAAGCTATTTTTCGCAATTAAGATAATCTGATACTTTATAGATTTCTGTCCTTAACAGACTTTAAATTAACACAACTCGGAACGAAGTTTAAAAAGCACTTTTCTTTAATGTTAATAAAATGAGCTCAGGCACAAGACACAGACGGAGATCACAATTGAGGAGTATGATATTCTCTACTGAAAACCGACAAAGGATGAACAGATATATATGAAAAATTATGTTTTTAATATTGGTCAAAACATAAACGTCTCTGAGCTCGTAAATATCTTTCGATGTTAAGATAACAACAAAGTCAAATATATCTTCAGATAATTAAATAATTAGCTTAATACTCATTAGTTCACCAACATAATGACATTTATTAATGATGAATTCATTGCCCATTTTAATTCAGAATAAGAAAACAAATTTAATCGTTTTCTTGATTAACACAGGAACAGGAATTTTAGCTTCTATACGAGTTAATTATTTTAAGATATATATTTATAAAGAGCGAAGCATCAAACTCAAATCTCTATGAACAAAATGACAAATTGTAATAATCTATCATCTATTTCTCAGTGACTTTATGAAAAACGAAATTTCACTCCTTAGATAATTCATCATATCACGCAATACATCAAAACCCTAAATTCGATATAATATTATATTTAAAGATTTATCTAAATTCATATAAAAACTAAGCTTTTAAGTAGAGTTTTATCAGAAAATCTATAATATTTAGACATGTATTGAATCTTTTATTGATATTTTACTCTATAACACATTGAAGATTATATCATTGGTTAGCTAATATATATATATATATATATATATATTATATATACTTTAACATACTCTGTTTACTGAAGCTATGGATCTTGGAAAATACTTTTTAAAACAAACTCGAATTTGAAGCTTGCCAATGGGCTGACTTGGTGTCTTACTTCATAATTGGATAGAGGATATTTTTCTACTTTTCACATAGTTATATGAATTACTTTTAGAAACTACTCTAGATAAATTACAATGCAAAACCCACTATAATTCAACATGAAAAAACTACTATTATACTTCGTACCCATCTACATAAAAATATAATAAAAATCCTTTGCGTCTAACTTTCTTAAAGAAACAGACAAAAGTCTAACTTCCCCTTGTCCACCTCGGGACATGATCTATAGAAGGGAAATAGGCCTATTTTCTCCCTTAAGAATTTCACATCAATCACTCAATACTAGCACAACTATCCCTTATTCCTTAAGTGGAATCTAAAAAAACTATCACAGCACAAAATCCTAACGATCAATATTTGCAAACTCCTATCACAGTTAAATCAGATACTGATATTAAAGATAAAAATTTACTGGGTCTAAATCTTTTTGCTATACTGATGTGCAATGTTTATCTTAAGAGTGTAAAATCGGCTTAAAAAGCAATTAATTTCGTTAACAATATGAAATAACAAAAACATTATCTGAGGGAGATTAGATTGAATTTAAGAATATAACAAAGGTCTTGTGCCTAAAAGGACATTCAGCAAGCGAGTACAACTGAGGTACCCTTTGAAGTGAAACGTATAAGAGCTTGGACGACAAGCTGGAAGAATGAAAGCATGAAAGGAGGAGGTAAAGTTGAAGGGTAAAGAGTTAGTGCAGCTTACAGGTATGGCCTGAAGGAACGCTGCCAGGATCCTTGAGTAACTCCTATAGAGATACCTAGGAGGTATATTGATGGTAGGGGGTTTTAAAGAGAGAGAGAGAGAGAGAGAGAGAGAGAGAGAGAGAGAGAGAGAGGTGAGTTACCCTATTTTCCTGAGAGAGAGAGAGAGAGAGAGAGAGAGAGAGAGAGAGGTGAGTTACCCTATTTCCCTGTGAGAGAGAGAGGAGGTGAGTTACCCCTATTTCCCTGAGAGAGAGAGAGAGAGAGAGAGAAGAGAGAGAGAGAGAGAGAGAGGGAGAGAGAGAGAGTTACCCCTACACTTCCCTGAGAGAGAGAGAGAGAGAGAGAGAGAGAGAGGTGAGTTACCCTACTTCCCTGAGAGAGAGAGAGAGAGAGAGGAGAGAGAGAGAGAGAGAGAGAGAGACCCTATTCCACTGCAACATCTTAAAAAAACATCCAATTTTTCACATTTTGATTTCATTACTTCATTAGATTTTAATAGAATCTAATAATTCTCAATTGAACACTCAAATTATTCTGATGATCCTTCAAGGGCAAACTACTAAAGCATGTAACCTCGAAAGTTGTGAGCACAGAAATATGTACTTATAAGGTCAATAGTGTACACTTTGTGTTTAGACAAGATTGAATCTTTAAGAGACTTCGAAAGACATAACATTTTACATTGTACTGTAACATTACAAATAACAAGGTTTTTTATTACCCTGATAACTATCCATAGCCTGGGTGTGAAGTATTTTAAAAATCAAAATTCTAGTTAAAGTTTGCTCCAGTTTCAAATAGGATACATAAAAAAAAAATGGTCAGAATGTTATGCAATCTAACAAATGAACAAAAGCTAAAATGGACAATTATAGTCAAAATCTAAGTTAGTTCCATATAGGATAAATTGACATGTTTTTTTTTATTAATTAAAAGAAATACTGGCCAAAAGACCATGGAATCTAACAAAGGAACTTAAGTTAAAATGGTTACACAAAAATGTCATTTACGAACCAAGTTTAATATCTAATATTCTTATATCTATAAATAGTCAAGATATTCAACCATTAAGATAGTTTAGGGATTAAAAAAGGAATTATTTATATTTAAGGTATGAACGAGCTTTTGATTACGATATTCTAATCATTGTGAATTTGCAAGTGTAAAATACCTAATATGTCTCTTATAATGTTATGAATTTTCACTAAAGAAGGATAGTGTTTGAAGACAGGGGTATTTCTGCACATCAGTATAGCATTAACTAAGAAAAAAACTACCCAGAAATCAATTTATTTTTAAAACGGGTTACGAGGATACGTAAATAAAGTAATTGTATGGTAATGGAACTACCATACCTTGACCAATGTGATAAAAAATCTTTACCTCAAATCTAGAAAACTTTGCATTTAATCATGTCTAGATTCTTTGTCAACAATTTATAAACTTATTCCTTATACCAAATCAGTTTACCTACCTTTTAAACAACACAAACACACACACACACACACACACACACACCTATCTGTACAGCTTTCCCGTCAATGAGAAGATATTCGAAAACTTATTACAAAATAAATCTAAAAAATGATCAAAGTGTGGTTTATCCCTCCTTTATGTCAAGGGCACAAACGACACGAGACAAGAAACAAAATGGAATTTCTGAACCGAGCTGTGCACCTTTTCAGAGAGCCCAGGTATCTCGCCATAATAGAAAGTTCTGAAATGCAAGACTTGAAAATGACCCTCTTACCACATATCTTGAAACACTTACTTTAAGTACACTTATAATTAATCTTTAACATTTTGATTATGTTTGATCTTGAAGTTTTTATGAAAAATTTGGAAATAACAGTCACTACTGACTACACATTAACTTCAAAAAGAGCATAAACATGTCTGGAGAACTTTAAATTATAACCAATTTACATTAATTAGATTTTCCACTACTTACATTACACAGTTCATAAAAAAAACATTATATTTATGTCATTGACACAAGCGCATACAACTGCTAGATATTAAAATAATAGTACCAAAACCTGTAAATTTGACATTATAACCTCCTACAATCCAAGCTTTTTAAACAGATTTTGAAATCTGATAAACTATTACAATCTTGAATAATTTAGGCTTTAGAGCAAGTTAATAATGGTATAACACAGCAATTATTTTCTATGACCTTAGCTGTCAGGATAAAACCTACACTGGCAAGACAGCTAAATCAACAAGCAGACTGAAATCCAAAATATTTACCAAGACAGGCTGTCGGCCTTTGATAAGTAGAATACATTCAAACAAACACATTGAGCTACAGCTCTCAAGACACCAGTAAAGGAATGAACAAATTCTGTACATATGGTATAAAATAACATTCTAAAAGAACAAGTGATTACTCTAGTTGAAATCAGGATCTACCTCATGAACCCTTTAGCCCTTTTTATGGTGAGGAATAATATGGCAAGTGCTGATGCTCAAAGAGTAGGGGGGCAGAGGGAGACTTATCAGCCATATGAGGCTAGTGTCTTTTTTTTATAACATTTCCAATTTTGGGATGAGGAAGGATCAAGGATTGGGAGTGGGAGATCTGAAATTGGAGGTGAGCATCAAGTTTAGATAAATGAGGACTTCAAAATCTCCCTTCACTTTTAACAATGAGCATGTTATTCAAGGTATATTTATGTAGCCCTAAAAAAAAAGAGAGAGAGAGAGAGAGAGAGAGAGAGGAGAGAGAGAGAGAGAGAGAGAGAGAGAGAGAGAGAGAGAGAGAGAGAGAATTACTTAAAGTACCTGGAAATTGAAGGAGCCAAGAAATCAAAATGCTCATCTATGTAATTCAATACTGAAGTTTTTCAGTAATCAGCTGCTTGCTAAGATCGCCTTCTAATACACTAAATTAGCAAAAGAATCGTTATAATATCAGTCAATAGCCACACCATTAAGATTCTTCTATTTCATGCAATAGCTCTACATTTAGCGATTCATAAATGAACAATGAAAGTTTTAAGAGTTGACTTTAATACCTGCCATTTGTTAATTTTTTTTTTTACCATAACATTACAAACTATTAAAGTACTTGTTTCCTTCAATTCCATAACAACCTGAATATATAGCCTTTAATATCCAGTAGGATCAGGAGGAACTTGCAAGAACAGGTAGGCCCAGAAAGAAAGGGAAATACAGGTAGGGTCAGAAGGAGCAGATAGGGTCAAACATAGAGTGTAAGAGCAGGTAGGGTCAGAGAGAGCAGGAAAGGTCAGAAGGAACGTGCAAGTGCAGGTAGGGTCAATAAGGAATGTGTAAGTGCAGGTAGGGTTAAAAAGAATGTACAATTCCCGATAGGGTCAGAAAGAATTTACAAGTGCAGGTAGGGTCAGAAGGAATGTGCAAGAGCAGATAGGGTCAGAAGGAACTTGGAAGCACATGTAGGGTCAGATAGAACGTGTAAGTGCAGATAAGGTCAGAAGGAACCTGTAAGTGCCGATAAGGTCAGAAGGAACGTTTAAGTGCAGAAACGGTCATAAGGAATGTGAAAGTGTAGATAAGGTCATAGGGAACATGAAAGTGCTGGTATGGTCAGAGGGACCGTTGATGAGACCATTAAGCAATGTCTACTATGGACCGAAGGGTGTACTCTGAAGGCACTACGCCCCTAAGGATTTAATATATTTGATTTTATATCTAGCCTTTCAATAAATTAAATCCTATGGCCTTTAGTCTCCCCAACCTATATTTCATAATGATTATGTTCAATGGACGTTCACTGGCCTATATTTCAATACTTTCTTCACCATTCAAACTATTGTTTCATTAGCTAGGTTTTCCATTACTTCACTCACTTTAGTTTCTGAATTTCTCGCACGTAGAGAGAGAGAGAGAGAGAGAGAGAGAGAGAGAGAGAGAGAGAGAGAGAGAGAGAGAGAGAGAGAGAGAGAGATATTCAACTGTTGCAAAGCATTACAAAAGGTCAAAGGGTGGGTGGGTGGGTATTGGGACGAAATTTGACTAATATTTAAGAATTATTCATCATCAAAATTTAAGAAATACAAAATATCACACTATCTTTTATCTTTAGCATATAAATCAAAAATAGTATTCTAGTTTGTTTCCATCCTTAGAAAACATAGAATTACAAAAGGGGAATACATTATTTTTAATAAAAGGAGAGCAAAAGGTAATTACTGTACAAGGTTTTCCATAAAAATTATACGAGAAATTTAGGGAGTATTATAAACATTATTTTCTTGTTTGATAAACAAAAATGGGATGAAGATAATATATCGACAGTTTTATGATCGTTTGACAGATAGCATAGGATGAAAAACTAAAGGTGCTAAAAGGAAACAACATACCTTGAATACCATTGATACAGAAGTTCTCTTTGAGATATCCCCACAAAATAAAATTAAAATTATTGGAAATGTATAAATCTTAAATCCAGTAATGACAAATATTTTGTCAGTTAGATCTTAATCAACAGAGAGCAATGCCAGATAACTCTGGAGCCTAAAGATCGACAAGAAACTGGAACCCTTGAAAACAAGAGTGATTGAAAAGATGAAACAAGGTATTACTTGTATAGAAACAAGAAAACAATGAGGGACTTGAAATAATCAATACAACAAGTGCACAAAATAGCTCCTTAGAGCAAAGTGTGTTGGGGATAATTCCATAAACAATGTATTGCTATAAATAATTCCATAGGTAATATAGGGCTCCAAATAACTTATAGATCAAGTTTTGTCCCAAACAATTTCATTACCAGAATCCATTGAAAGTATTCTAAAAAACAACGAAGACCAACGTGTCCAGAATAACTTTCAAGACCAAAAGGGTCATGAATAAGTGAATGGACAAAGGAATAAGGCCCAAATAACTTCATAGACAAAGTAGTGTCCTGAATAAACCAGTGTAAATGAAGGAATACTAAAAACTGGCAAACCAAATACGTACCACGGATAGCTTATTGAAACAAGAAACGCCTTAAATGAATCCATAGATAAAGGATTTCAAGATTACTGCATGGTCTAATGTGTATCCCAAATAACCTAAAAAATAATGTGGAGCCTAGATTTCTCCACAATCCATGGCTAAGGAGTTTCTCATATAACTTCACAAACCAAGAAGTGTAAATCGGAACTAAGGATTATAATCACGAAAGCTTGGTAAATCAAGGCATTACCCAATAGCCAATCTTTGGACAATTTGGAACTAAGGATTATAATCCCGAAAGCTTGGTAAATCAAGGCAGTACCCAATAGCCAATCTTTGGACAATTTGGAACTAAGGATTATAATCACGAAAGCTTGGTAAATCAAGGCAGTACCCTAATAGCTAATCTTTGGATAAATTGGAACTAAAGATTATAATCATGGAAGCTTGAAAAATCAAGGCATTTCTCGATAGCCAATCTTTGGACAAATTGGAACTAAGGATTATAATCATGAAAGCTTGAAAAAGCAAGACATTTCTCGATAGCCAATCTTTGGACAAATTGGAACTAAGGATTATAATCATGAAAGCTTGAAAAAGCAAGGCATTTCTCGATAGCCAATCTTTGGACAAATTGGAACTAAGGATTATAATCATGAAAGCTTGAAAAAGCAAGGCATTTCTCGATAGCCAATCTTTGGACAAATTGGAACTAAGAATTATAATCATGAAAGCTTGAAAAAGCAAGGCATTTCTCGATAGCCAATCTTTGGACAAATTGGAACTAAGTATTATAATCATGAAAGCTTGAAAAAGCAAGGCATTTCTCGATAGCCAATCTTTGGACAAATTGGAACTAAGTATTATAATCATGAAAGCTTGAAAAAGCAAGGCATTTCTCGATAGCCAATCTTTGGATAAATTGGAACTAAGGATTATAATCACGAAAGCTTGAAAAACCAAGGCATTACCCAATAGCCAATCTTTGCACAATTTGGAACTAAGGATTATAATCACGAAAGCTTGAAAAACCAAGGCATTACCCAATAGCCAATCTTTGCACAATTTGGAACTAAGGATTATAATCACAAAAGCTTGGTAAATCAAGGCATTTCTCGATAGACAATCTTTGCCCAGAAAAAAATCCTGCAATAAAGGGCACTCTGAAAGACATTATTAAAGAGAATGTGCTCAATACAAATCCTGGATACTAAAATAATTGGAAAAAAAAATATATCTTTATAACAGAATTATCTGTTAAAAAGGATTACTCACAAACATATCTATTAAGCAAGAAATACACGAAGTAACTCAACAAACACAAGCAAAAATAAAAACAAGAACAAACATGCAAACAACAAACCAAGGAAAAATTCAAAATCTCTTAAAACCAGAACGGCCCTTGGAAAACTGTCAGCTTGAGTTGTGTAAAAATCTCCTTAAGGCAGGCATAGTCTTGAAACTTGGAAAAACCTTGTAAAACTTCCAAAAATTGTCAAGGAAACATTTGGAATCTAATGAAACGAAACTGGCCTTTTCATAACTATCAGACAGAGAGGCCTAAGAGTTTCCCCAAGGCAGGCACAATCCTGGAAATTATATAAGCCTTGTTAATCTTTCACAAAAACAAACCAAGGAATTTTTTTGAATTTCTTGAAATCAAAACTGCAAGAGAGTGGCCTAAAAATTTCCTTAAGACAGGCATAATCCTGAAACTTAGAAAAGCCTTGTGAAACTTTAAAAAAAAAATAAAAACAGGTCAATGAAAAATTAGAAATATCTTGAAACTAAACTGAACCTTTCAAAACTATCAGATAGAATGGCTTAAAACTTTTCTCAAGCTAGCGATAAGCCTGAAACTCAGAAAAGCCTTATAAAACTTTTAGAAAACAAGACAAGGAAGAATAATAATAAAAAAGAAAAATATCTTGAAAACGAACTGGCCATCCTAAAGATGTGCTATAGAGGCATAAAGATTTTCATAAGGCTGGCATAGTCCTGAAACTTAAGAAAAGATTTGTGAAACTTGAAAAAAAACAAGTCAAAGAAAAACTAGACGCCAAACTGGACCTTTCCAAAACTGTCAGACAAAGTGGCCTAAAAATCTCCTTAAGGCAGGCATAATCATGGAACTTATGAAAAGCGTTGTAAACCTTTGCAAACCTAAATATTAAGGAAAATATTTTGAATCATGGGAAGACACTAACATCTTACATAATTTTCTTAAAAATGTTTTCAACTAATGAGTCCCATTGAAGTAAAAGATTGATTTACTGGTATCCTTAGGGTGAAGATCCCAGGAAACCAACATGAAAAATTATTACCATTATTAAGAACGAGCTATTAGCTGCGACTGATTTTATCAAATCACTCGATTCTCAAGATACCTAGAAATATTCAATTTAAATCCTTTCCTCCAGTAACCATTAAAACAAAAGGATTTTAACTATTCATTAAAAAGGAGATGAACAGAGAGCCTTCAGACAAAAAAAAAAAAAAAAAAAATCCAAAGGAAACTAAGAAGTGAAAACCTTATTATGTCTCCTAATGAGATCCATAATTCCCATATAAAAAAATAACAAATCTATCATGAAAGGAGAGACATAAATATTAGGAAAGTCTAAATCATCATGTGATTAGGAATAAATCTTAAAGACAGATATTCTTTTGAATTTTGTAAAAAGCCTTAACTCCTTAAGAAAACTAGCGTTTTCAACTCGTCAAACCACTAACAATTAACCAATGATAGAATATCAGTCTTCAGCAAGATCCACTAAGAGAGACTTCAGAAGACTATAGAATCTTCCAGAGAATAAATTTCTGAATAGAACAACATAAATTTGGGCAGAACCTTCATATATCATCCTTACTGACAATATAAACTTGATAGATTCTCCAAATTTAATATCGTACGTTCAAACGAAATTATGATTTAACCAAATAATGAATATCTTCTGTAATTCTTCAGATTATTCAACATCATGAGCAGGCTTCACATCGAAG
>NW_027169270.1:207500-212500 GCF_036898095.1 Palaemon carinicauda
TTAAATCTGAAAATCTACGTATATTGGCAAAAAATGGAAGGAAAATTGTAATATCAATCAAATGTTATATTAAATAAGCAGCTTGACTACTCAGCTCAAACATAAAAACGTAGTCCCAATTCAAATCAGTTAATGAATATTACTCTATTTTTTCAAGGCAATATTACAATATTTAAGAAATCCCAATATTTAAGGTATCCAAAGGCCCTAAGGTCCAGTGTTTAAAAACTATGACCAATGAAAGTTTACTATCTAATCTTATATCAATTAATGTATCACTGAAAAGAAATTTTAAGAATTCACTCTACGAGAAATATTTGCATATCTAAAATGACCAGATAGTATATAGACGTAAAATTAATAATGTATAGTAATGGCAAAATTCAACACCATCTTGCTAAGAATGATCTCACTTTCAAGAGGATTTCAGTGACACTGGACATTTTCAGATAGTATTTGTTCAATATTATATTGTACAATGTATATAGGCTACCTTCCATAGATATCTATAACCTACTTTTTAACCAAACTGAGGTGTAACCTTCTGATAAAAACTTAAATTAAAACAGAAAAAATAAAAATTTCAACTTATCTTTAAACTGATGTCAGTTAGATCTTAAAGCCTCCATTCATCTTTGATATAGATATGAATAATTTAATCTTGTGCCATTAACCTTCCTTAAGCTTCCATTGGATTTCCCACTAAAATGTGTTTTGTGTACTGGCTTCAGCTTATGGATTTCAAATGTACAGGTAAATAAACGCTTCTGAAAGAAAAGGAAAAATTTTTTACTCCAAATGTTCTTCACTTTCAAGTCATAACCTGACTCTTGATAATTAATTTGATACATAAAGTTACTCTTTTAGGATTATCAATTAGAATAACTAGCATATGTAATTTCATCTTTAGAGATCAATATAACACACTTTTGAACCTTAAACTTGATCATGCTGTTATGATGTTCTTAACAAAAACATCTGAGGGAAAAACAGCGCCAATAACCAGAGTTTGTGAAAAAAAAAACAAGAATAATAAAGTTCAGCTTGGCCAATTATTCGAAACTATAGTAGCATGTTTAATATCTTTATGGGACTTTCATAACAACCTTATTATTTAAACAATGGTTTTAGGATTACAGTATCATCATTGCATTACATTTGAAGTATTAAAAAGTTAATATGATTAAAATCTCACACTTATATAAGTGAAATGATTTCAATGTACTAACTGATTTAGTACTTGGATTCAAAGCCATTAAGTTTTTAATTTTCTGGAGGGTAGAAACAAACTAGTTATATATAAATTAGTCTTTTCAGCTGATTTCAGACGTTGCATAGTCCTTGCTAATGATGTGTTGTTAACTAATAGTTTCATACCACAGTCCAAAATGTGAGTAGGTAGACAAGGGTATAAATCTTTTGATGTCTACATATACAGAGTTTTATTCCATTGATATTTTCCAACAGGCACACAAAGTGAGTACTACATAAGTAGGATATATTATTAGGGGTCATATGACACTTTGCTAGGGTCAGGGAGGCCATTCATTATTATTATTATTATTATTATTATTATTATTATTATTATTATTATTATTATTACTTGCTAAGCTACAACACTAGTTGGAAAAGCAGAATCCTATAAGCCAAGTGGCCCAACAGGGAAAATAGCCCAGTGAGGAAAAGAAACATAGAGAAATAAAACATTTTAAGAACAGTAACAGCATCAAAATAAATATTTCCTACATAAACTATAAAAACTCACAAAACGAGTGAAAAGGGAAATTAGATAGAATAATGTGCCTAAGTGTACCCTCAAACAAGAGAACTCTAACCCAAGACAGTGGAAGACCATGGTACAGAGGCTATGGAACTACCTAAGACTAGAGAACAAGGCTTTGATTTTGGAGTGTCCCTCTCCTAAAAGAGCTGCTTACCATAGCTAAAGAGTTTCTTCTACCATTACCAAGAGGAAAGTGGCCACTGAACAATACACCTAGATACACTAAGAAGCAGAAGTTGATAGATGTTAAATAGAATGTTACATGAAAGTCAACTGGAATGGAACCAAGATAGAAGGCCGAAAAGATGACATAAGTGAGGCTAAAGGGAAACAGTGAAAACTCGTAATTCATACTTTTAATGCACTGGAAGAGGTGCACTGACGGCTGTGTTCATCGAAGGACAGAGAGCAAATAATAGAGCAAACATTATAGTACAAAATGTGACAAGACAACAGCGATGCAGGAATCTGTTGCATAAGCCATGAAAAGGGAGACATTGAAATTAAGTGGAGGGGATCCAGTATCTCTAACTATCCCTACATAGTGATACCGCTTTCTCTTCTCCACAAAGTACCAGCCGTGAAGTTGGTAAAGACTGTAAACTTCTTTTACATCATTTAGGAGTCTGATATACTAAGACCAGCTTCTTTGAACTACACAGCTTTAAAAGAGTTTGTAATTCAAACTTGAACATTAAAAATGGACAGCTTTTCAAGTACCCTCTCCCGCGTCGTATTTGTTTGGGAACCAATGAGAAGGTTAGGTAGTAGGTTGGCCATGGCACCAGCCACCCATTGATATACTACATCTAGAGAATTATTGGGTCCTTTGACTGGCCAGACAATATTATATTGGATCCTTCCCTCCGGTTATGGCTTATTTTCCTTTTGCCTATACATACACCGAAAAGCCTGGCATTTTCTTTATATATTATCCATTGTCCTCATAAATCTGACAACACTAAGATTATCAAGCAATTCTTCAAGGGATTAACTACTGCAATGTAATTGTTCAGTGGCTATTTTCCTCATGGTAAGGGTAGAAGATACTCTTTAGCTATGCTAAGCAGCTGTTCTAGGAGGATGACACTCCAAAATCATACAATAGTTCCATGGTCTTTTACTGTCTTGGGGGAGAGTTCTCTTGCGTGAGGGTACACTCGGGCACTCTATTCTATCTTATTTCTCTTCCTCTGGTTTTCAAGTTTTTATAGCTTATATATGAAAAACATTATCTTAATGTTGTTACTGTTCTTAAAATATTTCATTTTAATTGCTAATCACTTCTCTTGTAGTTTATATCCTTTCCTCACTGGGCTATTCACTCTGTTGGAGACCTTGGTCTTATAGAATCCTGCTTTTCCAACTAAGGTTGTAGCTTATCAAGAAATAATAATAATAATAATAATAATAATAATAATAATAATAATAATAATTAGAAGTCGTACTCCCATGGAAGAGCAATCTAGCAGGCAGGTGAGAGGATAAGTGACCGATCACTAGCAGTTGAGAGGGTAAGCAACCGATCACTAGTAGTTGAGAGGGTAAGCAACCAATCACTAGTAGTTAAGAGGGTAAGTGACCGATCACTAGTAGTTGAGAGGGTAAGTGACCGATCACTAGCAGATGAGAGGGTATGCAACTGATTGCGAGCATTTGTGAAGATGCACTATTGATCACTAAAACCACTTGAGCAGGTATGGTTTCGGCTTTTGATTGTGCATCTGTATTATAGAAGCCTTCTCAATAATGCGAAAACACCTAGTAGTACATGTAGTACAGTATTGCTCTAATGGGAGAGCAAACTAGAGCTACTGTAAGAGTGATCGATTGCTAACAGATAAGCAATAAAGGGAAAAAGAGGTAACATTCCATAGAATGCTTGCATTGCAAGCATATGTAGTAACGTTCCGAGAATACCTGGCATCGTGGTATCATTCCTAAAGGTGCTTGCTATAGTAAGCAAGAGCAGCTTTGCTCCAAAGATGATTGCAGTCACGAACAGCTGAGGAGAAAGAACAATAGTGTGGAAATTTTGTTGTCTTTCTTTGTCCTCGATGGACAACTGGCTAACCTTGTCTCTCCCATGGGGAGAGAAATGGGAGGAGGGACTTCCAAGAGACTCCTACCAATTGGTCTTAAAAGACTACTAGTCCAAACAAAAAGGGAAGGATGCAGCTCAATTTTCTTCAAAGTACAGAGTCAGCTGCTTGACTACATTCCTGACAAAGAGGGAACTTAAGGTATGAACATGCACTCATTAAAAAGTTTACCTCTATGTTGAAAGCTTCAAGAGCTGAATGTATGTGAAGTTGAGCCCTGAAATATTTCTTTATCAGTCTGAAAAGGCAAGGACTTCAATTGACCACACATTATATCCTTGCTGTTTTTGTTGTTTTTCCTTCTTGTCAAAAATCAAATGCAAGAGTGCAATTGTGCACACGTTCAGGGTGAAAGGAATATTACGAATTTCAAAAGTAATTTGCCTTTTCGTAAACTAAACAGTCTGAGTCCGGATCCCAAGTCAAGATTTTCTGAAAAACTCAAGAATCCTTTAAAGGTATACAAGAAGATCTCACAGGCATAAGTCTTCCAAGGAAGAAGCAAATGGGTTGGCTGGAAACCAACTATCCTCCAAGGTGTAAGGAGACTTGAGATTTGAATGGAATTGGTTTACTTTTAGAATGATTAAAGACATTCCTTGTTGGAAACTCTTTGATTATAAAGAGAGAGAGAGATAGATCGCGATGGTATTACTTGATAACTACCCTGGATGATATTGATTCATGATGGAGTATGCTCTGGGGAGAGGGAGCACTCAGGTAAGAGCGAGTGCTGAGATAAAAGCGTGCGCTCAGGTGAGAGCGAGTGCTGAGATAAAAGCGCGCGCTCAGGTGAGAGCGAGTGCTGAGATAAAAGCGTGCGCTCAGGTGAGAGCGAGTGACCAAAATGAAAGTTCTGCATTCAACTTTGGTGCATGTGTCTGGGCGATGTGAATCCAGGTGAGGCATGTATGGGTGAGGCGCATGTGTGTGAGGCATGGGTAGGCAAGATGCTGCTAGGAGAGACGTGTATAGTTGAATCCGTGTGGCTGATGTGTGTGTGTGAGGCGTGGCGCGTGTGGTTGAGGTGCGTGTGGTTGAGGTGCGTGTGGTTGAGGCGCATGTGGTTGAGGCGCATGTGGTTGAGGCGCATGTGATTGAGGTGCATGTGGATG
>NW_027169270.1:217500-225000 GCF_036898095.1 Palaemon carinicauda
GTAAGGGTAGGTAAGAGTAGATTACATAATGATAGGTAAGGTAGGTAACATAAGGGTGGGGAAGGTAACGCAAGGATAAGGAAGGTAAGACGAGGATAGGGAAGGTTATGATACATAAAGTGTAAGGGAAGGTAAGGCAAGGGCAGGTAAGTTTAGGTAATTGAAGGTAAGTTCAGGTAAAATAATGGTACAGTAATGTAAGGGTAGATAAGATAAGGGTAGGTAAGGGTACAGTAAGTATGTTATGGGTAAGTAAGGGTACAGCAGGTATAACTCAAGGGGCACTCAGTAGAGTGCAGATCTCCGCCAGGGCAGCTTAATTCTCAACCTTTTGGATTTAATTTGGACGTTTAGCTCGTCCGTGACCTTGACCTTTGATCTTCCTAAATTTAATCATTTCCAGCTCTTTACCTAATAGTTTAAAATCCCCGCAAGTTTCATTTCCTAACAATTGTTGATGACCGGAATTTGATCTTTTGCTTGACCTTGACCTTGACCTTCAAACTTAACATGTAACAATTGGAGTAGATTTTCATACACTCAATTATGAACCAAGCTTGAAGTCTCTGTGACAACGATGTCCAAACTTATAGCTGATTACATGAATTGAATATTTTGCTAGACCATGACCTTGACCTTTGACCTTCCAAAATTTAATGTTATCCAGCTTCTTACATAACAGTTAATCCCTGCAAGTTTCATTACTCTATGATTAAAATTGTGGCCAGGAAGCTGTTCACACGTAAACAAACACACCTGCACACACAAAAACAGATGGTAAAACATAACCTCCTTTCAACTTCGTTGGTGGAGATAATAAGATTGGTATGAGGTATGGTAAGAATAGGTAAGGGTAGGTTAGGTAAAGGCGGGTAAGGAAAAGGTAGGTTAAGTAGGGGGAGGTAAGGTAAGGCTAGGTTGAGTGATGGTAGGCCAGTTATGGGTGGGGAAGGTATGGGTAGGCCAAGTATGGGTAGGTAAGGTAAAGATTAGGCAAGGTAAGGGCAAGTAAGGTAAAATTAAATGAGACAATTGTAGGTAAAGTAACAGCAGTTAAGGTAACAGTAGGTAACTACAGTATTAACAGAAAAGCTTATCTTATATATTTTGTTTTCTTCATTTGGATGAAGTCTCAGATTTAATCCTTTTATTGAAATTATAGGCCTACATTAAAAAATTCGGTTTCATTGTATATTATTACATACTATTGTAACCTAGGGAAAAACTACTGTTTCTTATAGAAAAAATTACGCTCTCTTCGAAAATGACACTCGTTCCCGTCGCAAATTAATAGTTTCAGAAATAAATATACATCTATATCTTCCAATAATGGGGGACCCCCAGTGGGAACTCGGGGTTTTGGGTGGGGAAAACATACTGGGGAATCGATATATAAACGTAAAACAAGCCTTTTCTTCTCTATACATTACCTTCTTGAAATTATAATAACTGGAGGAAAATACAAAACAGTATATCTGGATAAACTTTGGAGGCGCCGTTACAAAGATTGTGTCATGAAAAAATACAGTAACCAGTGCTGCCAACGTCGATGTAGATCAAATGTTATTTTGTGACCTGTCATACTACTAGGCTAGGTTAGGTGGGTTTGTTAGGTTCTGTGCCCTTTTTGTACATTTTATATATTGAGTAAAACTTATATGGAGAAATTATTTAAATTATGGAAATATCTATCATTACTATCTCGAGTAATGTCAACGTGCCGTTGGTAACTCTGTGTACCATACGTCAACGTTGGTAACACTGTGTATATTGGTAACGTTGCTAATGTTATCGTTCGTTCGTAAGAGAAGTGACACCGTGCATCTTAAAGTTATCCGAATTGGTTGATCTGTTTGTTTCCCATTGAAATGAACATCAAATTCGCTTAATTCACGTTATTTACTATCGAAAAACAATTATATTTCGTTTCCCCAGTATGTTTTCCCCACCCAAAACCCCGAGTTCCCACTGGGGGTCCCCCATTATCGTAGGATATAGATGTATATATATTTCTGAAACTATTCATTTGCGACGGAAACGAGTGTCATTTTTTAAGATATCGTAATTTTTTCTGTAAGAAACAGTAGTTTTTTTCCTAGGTTACATTAGGATGTAATAATATACAAAATTACCAAAAATTCTAAGTTACACCGTAAACAAATCTATACTGTTAAGCCTACTCTGAAGTAGGCCTAATGTAGCATGAAATTACTAGAACTTGATAAAAAAATAGAGGCCTAGGTTTTATAATACACTTCTATCAAACTAGTCTCACATCAAGAAAGAAAACTAACTGTAGAATAAATTGAATAGGCCTATCAATGAAGTTATATATTACCTTTATATCAATAAGATACAGAAGAATTGCACAACACAGATCAATATATAACTTTTGTTTGTTGACATTGACGAGAGAAAACATTACTTTCAGCAACTGTTCACGTCTGCCAGCGTTGCCAGATGGGTTAGTGAAAAATTCCCAAAACTCATGATAAAAAATCCCCAAAACCCCCCAAAATCCCCATTTCCGCAAATATATTTTCTTCTGATCATGTAGGCTTCCCTCATATAGAAACTACTCACCATACTTAATATAGAGTGGTAAGAAAACTAATTGCAACAATATGAAGATTTACTAAATTTTTGTTTCTTCTTCATAGAAATTTGTACAGATTATCCCCACCAGACACCTAAAATTCCCAAATCTGGGGATAAATTTCCATATCTGGTAACACTGTACGTCTCCAAGAAAGGTTCCAGCAACGTTCAGCAAATAAGAATTTCCCATTATTTATTTCACAATCTTAATAAACTAGACTATTATATTTAATCAAAGTCAACAATAAATTACTGGCATAAATTGGAATTAAAACTAGCATTAGTGAGGTTGGTAGTTGTGGAATGAATTATAAAATATTCGAAAGAAATGAGAGGACTTTCTTGTTTACAAAATAAAACATAATAACAGGAGTTATATTATTTCATATTTAGTCAATATATAGAAGATTAGATGGATTATATGTTACTAGTAAAAAACATAAAATAAAAATTGAGTTATAATATCAAAAAAATTATCCCGGTACCAATTTATATATATTTTCTTCGTGATTTGAAGGGGAAAATGTTTACAATAGTATCCCATTTACAGTAACTTTTAGTTTTCTATAACAATAATGAGGTTAAGATTTTCGTTTTCTATTATTTCTTATGATGGTATACTAAGTAAAACACGTGCTGCATATTCCTCTAAGTTATGTTCTTCGCATTCCTTTGCCTGCTCGCTTATCTATTTACAATTTCAATGTTGTGACTATGTTGATAAATGAATAAAGTATCAGAGAAAATATCTAGATATTGAAAGAGCGTAAAATATGTCGCAATAATATGCAGATGAGAATATATGCTACACCCGTCTTTCTCATGTGTGTGAATTTGGTGCATGTTGTTTACATATTTCTGGATTTGAAGGAACCCTCTCACAGCCACTTCATAAATAATACTGAAATATGATGATTATGTCTTTATGATCCTTAATGACAATGAAACATACCGCTAAAAGCCCACATTTAAACATACTTAAGACTGTTCTAACAATCCTTGAAAATAAAAAAAACTTTGACGCCTGCTTTCTCAAAACAAGGAATTTTAAGAGATATATTGGTATTAATTTGTCATTCACTGATAGGTATTTTCATTTAAATATGAAAAGATAGGAATTCCATGCCCTTGAATATGTATGTTCGCCGTTAAAAAAAAAAAGAAAAAAAAATCCCCTAAGATAAAAAGTCATATTTAAAATGACATATGTAGTCTACCTTAATAAAATAATACATATTAAAAAGATTAAGATTCTAAGACTATATATATATATATATATATATATATATATATATATATATATATATATATATATATATATATATATATATATATATATATATATATATATATA
The DNA here is from genome assembly GCF_036898095.1 of Palaemon carinicauda. Classification (NCBI taxonomy): domain Eukaryota; kingdom Metazoa; phylum Arthropoda; class Malacostraca; order Decapoda; family Palaemonidae; genus Palaemon; species Palaemon carinicauda. Next base: position 221,453 of record NW_027169270.1, read on the forward strand.
TATATATATGATACAAGTTTTATTCCATGAAACATTTTAAAATGGCTTTTAAATAAAAAGAAATCGATCCAGAAACAAAAGTTTATGAGTTTGAAGTAACCCCAAAATAACATTGTTTTTATGAAGTTGATTCGTACCTCTCAATGAAAATCATTTGTGCCAAATATCTTTCACAAATATTGATAATAAAACTGCAATATGAAACTACGTTTTTTTTTTTTTTTTTTTTTTTTTTTTTTTTGAAATATACTAAATTTCATTTAAACTGTTGAAATATGTTTAAACATCTTATAAAGAGATTGAAGATTTTCTTTTAGATTTTTTGTAAGATCTATCTCAGAGGGAAATTATTATTATTATTATTATTATTATTATTATTATTATTATTATTATTATTATTATTATTATTATTATTAGCCAGGCTACAACCCTAGTTGGAAAAGCAAGATGCAATACCCCAAGGGCTCCAATAGGGAAAAATAGCTCAGTGAGGAAAGAATATAAGGAAATAAAGAAATAATGAGAATAAATTAACAATAAATCATTCTAAAATAAGTAACAACGTCAAAACAGATATGTCCTATATAAACTATTAACAACGTCAAAAAAAAAGACATGTCATATATAAACAATAAAAAGACTCATGTCAGCCTGGTCAACATGAAAATATTAGCTCCAACTTTGAACTTTTGAAGTTCTACTGATTCAACTACCCGATTAGGAAGATCATTCCACAACTTGGTAACAGCCGGAATAAAACTTTTAGAATACTGTGTAGCATTGAGCCTCATGATGGAGAAAGCCTTGCTATTAAAATTAACTGCCTGCCTAGTATTACGAACAGGATAGAATTGTCCTGGGAGATCTGAATGTAAAGAATGGTCAGAGTTATGAAAAATCTTATGCAACATGCATAATGAACTAATTGAATGACGGTGCCAAAGATTAATATCTAGATCAGGAATAAAAAATTTAATAGACTGTAAGTTTCTGTCCAACAAATTAAGATGAGAATCAGCAGCTGAACACCAGAAAGGAGAATAATACTCAAAACAAGGTAGAATGAAAGAATTAAAACACTTCTTCAGAATAGATTGATCACCGAAAATCTTGTAAGACTTTCTCAATAAGCCAATTTTTTTGTGTAATTGAAGAAGACACAGACCTAATGTGTTTCTCAAAAGTAAATTTGCTGCCGAGAATCACACTAAAATTTTGAAAGAGTCATACAAATTTAAAGAAACATTATCAATACTGAGATCCATATGTTGAGGAGCCACCGCCCTTGACCTACTTACAATCATACTTTAAGTTTTGTTAGGATTCAACTTCATACCCCATAATTTTCACCATGCACTAATTTTAGCTAAATCTCTATTAAGGGATTCACCAACCCCAGATCTACATTCAGGGGATGGAATTGATGCAAAGAGAGTAGCATCATCTGCATATGCAACAAGCTTATTTTCTCGGCCAAACCACATGTCATGTGTATATAGTATGAAAAGTAATGGGTCAAGAACACTACCCTGTGGAACACCGGATATCACATTCCTATACTCACTATGGTGCCCATCAACAACAACTCTTTGAGATATATTATTCAAAAAAATCAATAATAATGCTAAGAAACGACCCACCCAATCCCAACTGTTTCAGTTTGAAAACAAGGGCCTTATGATTAACACGGTCAAAGGCAGCACTAAATCAAGGCCAGTCATACGAACTTCCTGACCACAATCAAGGGATTTCTGTACTGCATTGGAGATTGTAAGAAGGGCATCACATGCTCCAAGGCCTTTACGAAAACCAAATTGCAAACTAGGGAATAGATGATTACCTTCAGCAAACCTATTAAGACGTTTTGCCAAAAGACGTTCAAATATTTTAGATAATATGGGAGTTATGGAAATTGGGCGGTAAACAGTGGGACTTGAGCTACCACAAACACATTTACATAGAGGAGTAACATTACTAGTTCTCCAACAAGTGTTAAAAGCTCCTCTTCTTACTAACTTGCGCAAAATAACAGATAACTTTGGAGCCAAGAAATCTGCCGTCTTTATAAAACACAAAGGAAAAATACCATTTGGGTCTTCACCTCCATAAGCATCAAGGTCCATCACCAGAGCTTTAATCTCACGAGATTGAAAAGCTAAACTAGTTAGTTTAGCCTCAGGAAAACAGGAATGAGGAAGTTCAAGTTTTTCATTACTCTGTTTTCTGTCAAAAACATCAGCAAAAAGGGTTGCCTTTTCCTTTGGACAGTGAGTGACTAAGCCATCTGGTTTAAGTAAAGGAGGAAGTGTTGCATCTACACCAAAGAGTGCAGATTTAAGGGTAGACCACCATTTATGTTCCTGAGTTGTACCAGAAAGGGTTTCTTTTATGGTTAAATTGTACTCCTTTTCAGATGAGGCATAAATTCTCTGAGCGAAAGCTTGAAGCTGAGTATAGTTGTTCCATGTCAAATCTGATCTGTTACCCTTCCAAAGATGATAAGCCTCCTGCTTCTCCAAATAAGCACGTCTACAATCATCATTGAACCACGGTTTGTCCTTTGCTCTGTACCTTAGCACACGAGAAGGGATACGCCTATCAATTATGTTGACTAGATTCTCATTCAAAGGGACAACAGGATCTACACTACTATATAATAGTGACCAATTCAAGCACAAAAGATCATGCAAAATCTCATTCCAGTCTGCTTGGGATTTCATATAAAATCTACAAGAGTATGATATATCAGGGACCGGCTGCTCAGTCTTCACTACTAATAAAATCAAGGCATGATCAGATGTCCCGACTGGAGAACCAACCTTACTTGTTATAACGCCAGGGGAGTCAGTGTATACGAGGTCCAAGCAATTACCAGACCTGTGAGTAGCTTCATTTATGATTTGCTCACAACCTGATTCAGAGGCAAAGTCTAAAGCTCTTAAGCCATGGCGATCGGTAGGAGAGATAGAACTTAACCACTCCCTATGGAGAGCATTAAAATCACCAACAAAGACAAAAGAAGCCTTTCTATCATCTTTTTGTATCTTAGCCATAATGGTAAGAAGACAATCGAAGATAGAATCATCTATGTCTGGATTCCGGTAGATCGAACACAAATAAAAGTTGTTATGCCTGCCACAAACTTTTATTACCTGAATCTCATGACATCCACATTGATAGCAGGACTCATGAAAAGCAGGGTACTCGGTCCTAATATACACCGCCATTCCCGTGGCCCTAGGGATGGCATCACATTTCAACATTATTGGCTTCTTAAAACCAGTTATAAGGAGCTCAGATGAGTGCCTCATATTAAAAACAAAATATTTTATGCAAATTTTATTTTAATTTGCATATATAAAAATATAAGCTAGTTACAACTCAAGAGAGCTATGGAAAGAATAATGATGGGATTAACACTAAGAAACAGATAAAAAGAGCAACGTGGATAGGTGAGCAAACTGAAGTAGAGGATATTCTAACATGTAAGAAAAAGACATGGACAATGGCAGGACATATAATGAGAATGACAGATAATGGATGGACAT
>NW_027169270.1:230000-235000 GCF_036898095.1 Palaemon carinicauda
GTTATTTAAGTCAATATAAGTTTCTGTTAAATTTATCTAATATTCAATTCGAAAACAAAAGCTATGTACTAAATTGCTATTGTAAGGACAGTGAGACAAGCGTCACCAAGATCAACTGATACTTTATTCGAATGTGCACGGAAGTATATTACAAGGTGCGGACGGAAAGGTAGGATGACGTTGGCGCCAAATCAGATTGAAATGCCCGCCAAAATATATGTGTTTTCTTACACTTACAAATATATGAATTATGGGTTGACAGAAACATGTTATGAAACGATACATATATCAAAATGTAGCTCTGGTAGAGCGGAGTATCTATACATAGGAAACCACAGTGTGGCGAAGAGAGAATATAAATAAATAAGTAGTTTGTCGATTTCCTGGACGAGGAAGGGATCGGTGTCCTTACAAGTACTCCCCCCCCCAAGACATCAGGCGGCGTAGAGGGCTGATGATCAATCTTCGTATCTTTTCGGGAGTCGGAGGGTTCCTCTGGTTTTTGAACGGAGGGGCGCGCTGGCGGTCGGTGTAAGGATCTCTTCCTCTTGTCGTCGTTTGATGATTTTTCTTTCGTTGGGCGGCTTGCTTTGAGGCGGAACTCTGAGTCTGCCAGGTCCAGCGGAGGCAGTGTCGCTTCCTTTGAGAAATGCTGGTTTCACGCGGTCTATTGAGACCCAGTCCTCTTGGCCATGGACGTTGAGAAGGAAGGCTATCGTTGTCTTTTTAATTACCCGGTAGGGAACTCGATAAGGTCTAGTCAGTGGTTGTCGATGAGCGTCGACACGGACGAAAACGTACCTGCAGTCATCCAGGCTTTTTGGCTTGAAGTGCTTGGTTCTGTCCTGGTAAGTTTTGAGACACGGCCTGAACTTCCTGGCGATGTCCCTTAGGTGATCCAGCTGCGTGTCGTCGGTTGATGAGGGAAAGAATTCGCCAGGAACTGCGAGCGTTTCCCCGTAAACCTTTTCGGCGGGCGAAGGTTCGCCGTCTGCGCGAGGGGCGGTGCGAAGGCCGAGGAGTACCCAAGGAAGTCGTGATTTCCAGTCCCCGTCGGTGCAGCTCGCCATCAGGGATGCCTTGAGGGCACGGTGAGTTCTTTTGACCATGCCGTTTGCTGCGGGGTTGTATGCCGTGGTGCTGTGGAGCGTCGTCCCCATCAGGTTCACCAAAGCGAGCCATATTTCTGAGAGGAAAGCGGGGCCTCTGTCAGTCGTGATGTCGTCAGGAACGCCAAACCTGCTCACCCAGCTTGACAGGAGGGCTTCGGCACATGCTTGAGTCGTAGCTTCGGTCATCGGCGATGCCTCCAACCACCTCGTGGAGCGATCGATGATCGTAAGTAGGTAGCGAGTGGATCCAGAAGGGGGCAATGGTCCCATGACGTCGATGTGTATATGGCCGAAACGTCTTTTTGGCTGGGGAAAATCGCCTACCCCCGATTCGGTGTGACGGCTGACCTTGCTTGACTGGCAGTTGATGCATAACTTTGCCCATTCCCGGGCGTCCTTTTTTATCCCTGGCCAGACAAACTTTTCAGACAGAAGGCGAGCGGTGGTGCGTCCTGAGGGGTGCGAAAGTCCATGGATGATATCGAATATTTTCCTTCTACAGGAGGCTGGTATCCAGGGACGTGGGCGGCCCGTGCTGGTGTCGCAAAGAATAGTTACTCCTGCTGGTCCGAGGGGAATCGCACTTATCTTGAGCGCGGATGGCTCCGTCAGGTGATCCTGTGCTTCTCGGTCGGTGCGTTGTTCGGTTGCGAGATTGGCGTAGTCGATTCCCAGGTGGATCGCGTCAATTTCAATCCTTGAAAGGGCGTCCGCGACTGGGTTTTTCTTTCCTGGGACGTAACGTATGGTGCACCCGAATTCGGCGATTGATGCGAGATGACGTTGTTGTCGGGAGGACCATGCGTCCGTCGATTTCGTGAAGGCGTGTACGAGGGGTTGATGGTCCGTCGCGATTGTGAAGGGGGTACCCTCCAAGATGAGCCTGAAGTGGCGGACGGCGAGGTAGACGGCGAGGAGTTCCCTATCGAAGGTGCTGTATCTTGTTTCAGCGGGTTTCAATTTCTTGCTGAAGAATGCCAGCGGTTGAGGAGAACCATCGACGAGTTGCTCAAGCACAGCCCCGCAGGCGACATTGCTGGAGTCGGTCGTTAGTCGCAGGGGCGCGTTGTCGTCGAAATGAGCCAGGGTGGTAGCATTCGCAAGGGCATCCTTCGTCCGAGCGAATGCCTGTTGCTGGGGCAAACCCCACTCGAGTTTTTTTGCTTCTCCTTTCAGGACGTCGTCGAGGGGTGACAGGGTTTGTGCGATGTTGGGGATGAAGCGCCTGTAGTAATTGACCATTCCCAAGAACTCCTGAAGTTGGCGGATGGTCGTAGGCATTGGGAACTTCCTGATAGCGTCGACTTTGGTTGTCATGGGTTTTACCCCGCGCGAGGATACGCGGTGACCAAGGAAATCCACTCCCTCCGCACCGAACATGCATTTGTCGAAGCGTACGACTAGGCCGTTCTCCTGTAGGCGCTTTAGGACGGTGCGGACGTGTCCCTGGTGTTCCTCCTTGGTTTTTGAGAATATCAGGATGTCGTCGACGTAGCAGACGCAGAAAGGTAGGTCACCCAGAATGCTATCCATTAGTCCTTGGAAGGTCGCTCCGGCGTTGCGTAGACCGAAGGTTGAGTATGCGAAGGTGTAGGATCCGAACGGCGGTACAATGGCAGTTTTCGGGATATCTTCCGGGAATACAGGGACCTAGAAGTAAGACTTAAGGAGGTCCATCCCGGTAAAAAACTTTGCGCCGTGCAACGCGTTCGTTAGGTCCTGCATGTTGGGCAGCGGGTAATGATCGGGCGTTGTGATGAGGTTGAGGCGCCTGTAGTCGCCGCAAGGTCTCCAGGACCCGTCCGGCTTTTTAACCATGTGCAGGGGTGATGCCCAGGGGCTCGATGCTTTCTTACAAATAGGCTACCCATGCGTTCCATGTCCTCGAAGGCGCGTTTGGCATCCTTCAGTTTCTGAGGCGGGAGGCGTCGGAATTTGGCGTGAGTGGGAGGTCCTGTCGTTGTGATGTGGTGGTAGATACCATGCTTGGACGTGGAACCTGGCGAGTGTCGGAGCTCGGGCTTGAAAACCTCGGGAAACTCTCGTAGGAGGTCGGCGTAGGGGTGCGTTGTTACGGCGGATACGGACATTAATGCAGGGCCGTGTTCTAGGGCGCGAGACTGGCAGGTTCCCGTGTCGATGAGACGTCTGTTAGTGACATCGACGAGGAGTCCATGGTGGGTGAGGAAATTCGCACCGAGGAGGGGGCGATTGACGTCGGCGATAGCGAAAGGCCAAGAATACGAACGGCCCATGATAGATATCTTGAGGGTCTTGATCCCATAGCACCATATGGGAGATCCGTTGGCGGCGATGAGTGAGGGAGCGTTGTTGTCGGGACCACGGTCTAGGTCGGACTTCGAAGGAGGGAACGTTGACTGCATTGCGCCGGTGTCCACCATGAGTCTACGGTTGAAAATGGTATCGAGGATACAGAAACCAATCTTGTTTTGGTTAACTGCGGCTGCGATGGTGGCAGGTGGCTGCTTCTGGCGTCATCTTCTAGGGAAACTGCATGGTGCTCTACATTTCTTGGCGTCACTGCCGAACTGTTGGTGGTAGAAGCACCATGCCGGGTTAGGCCTAGGGTTCGGTCGCGTCGGTTGCGGTGGTTTCTTTCTTGATAGAATGTTGATCTCGTCGTCCTCAAGGGCCATTGCCGAGGAGTCTATGGAAGAGCAGCTGCTGAAGGAGGAGAACGGAGGCGGTGTTGACGATGATGCTCCGAGGCGAGATGCTTTGGAGGCCTCGTGGAGCTTCTGAGCCTTCGACAGGAGTTCGTTCATCGGGAGCGTGTCGGCGTCTGTCAATTGGTCCCGTACGTCCTGTGGTAGGCGTCGAAGAAAGATTTCGCGAGATAAGCTAATCTCACGTCGTCGGCCGTTGCTGTCTGTTTCGGGGAGCATAAGCAGGCCGGTTAGCTCGTCCCACGCCTCGACAGGAGAGGTGTCACCCATGGGCTTGCCGGCGAGGTCCAGTACTTTCTGTGCCCTTGCTGAGACAGAGAGGGAGTAGATACCGATGAGTTTCGTTCTCAGGTCGTCGTATGAAACTTGGCTGGCCTGGGCGTCGAGCCATGGGGAAATCTTGTCGAATACTTCTTCAGGTATGGACGTGAGAACGATGTCAGCCTTGGCGCAGGAGTCGCTGAGTCTAGCGACGCGGAAGAGTACGTCCGCTCTCAGGAACCAGGAAGCGGTGTTGTGTTGAGAAAAGGACGGCAGTTTGACTTTGGGCGTGGAGGCGAGGCCGTTGGGTGCGATGGGCGTGTTGCTTCCTACATCGTGGCCAGAAGACGAGTCGGCGAAGAGGTGAGAAGTTGATATGTCAGTTAAGCTCATCCTACTGCCTTACGTTCACCGAAGTGTGGGAGATCCAAAGGCAGGCTCGTGCCTAAGGTAACGGAGTATGTAGAAGGTAGCACGGCCGTAATAAGTCTGTTAATGGCAAAGCCAAAACCGCTGATGCTACTTTCAACTCCGGGGTCACCAGTTGTAAGGACAGTGAGAAAAGCGTCACCAAGATCAACTGATACTTTATTCGAATGTGCACGGAAGTATATTACAAGGTGCGGACGGAAAGGTAAGATGACGTTGGCGCCAAATCAGATTGAAGTGCCCGCCAAAATATATGTGTTTTCTTACACTTACAAATATATGAATTATGGGTTGACAGAAACATGTTATGAAACGATACATATATCAAAATGTAGCTCTGGTAGAGCGGAATATATATACATAGGAAACCACAGTGTGGCGAAGAGAGAATTTAAATAAATAAGTAGTTTGTCGATTTCCTGGACGACGAAGGGATCGGTGTCCTTACACTATACATAAAAAGAATAGATAAGATATTTTAGAAGTCCAAACTCTATGAACAAACAGGATG
>NW_027169270.1:240000-244233 GCF_036898095.1 Palaemon carinicauda
CGAAAATGGTTGATTTATACACATGGGCAATATAACAATTTAAAAAGATTTTTTTTTTATTTTTTTTTTTACCGGAGATGGAAACTATAAATCGTACAATAGAACAGTTTGCGTTAACATCTATAGTAGTTCATTATTCATCACAAGATCACTGAACAACTTGTAATGGATAATTAGAAATCTGAAGAAAAATATATTATAAACTTGATCTAATATTGTTTTTGATGCTACAATTTCTATTAAGAAATTCATAGGTTAGAATCACATTAGAAATTGGAAGGATAAAAAGACTAGTAATAATTATGCATGTTAGATGGAGTGGAAATTGAAGTTTCAATTTCATTGCAGGTGATTAAGAACTGGACAATGAATTTGATTAATAATAGAATAAAAAGTAATATATACATAGACTATTTCTATAGATTCAACTTAAAAAAAAAAAAAATTCAGAAAGTTTTTCAGATTATAGGAGATTTCGACATTATTCTTTATAAATTTCTTTTAAATAAATACACGACAACAAATAGATTAGAAAATTAACTACTAGACTATTCCCATACTTAAATCATTACTTATAAGCCAAGCGCTTAAATTATACTGAATAAACCAAAGGAAAATTTCTGGATAAGATAAGAGATTTTGATATTTTTCTAAATAATAATCCTTTGAAATAATAAGTAAAGACAACAAAAAAGATTAAAATGTTACTTACTAGAATTTTTCCATACTTGAATAATTACTTCTAAGCCAAACACGAAATAAGGTAACTAATACTAGAAGGACACTCAGCAGAGCGCAGACCTCCACCGCTGCAGCTTATTTCTTGGCCTCGACCTTGACATTTGACCTTAACATATATTAATTGGTGTGGATTTCCATACACTCAAATATGAACCAAATTTGAAGTCTCTGTGACAACGAGGTCGAAATGTATGGCTGATTACGTGAATTAGACATTGTCCCTGATAGTGACCTTGACCTTTGACCTTGACCTTCCAAAATTTAGATATATCCAGATTTTTGCATAGCAGTGAATCCCTGCAAGTTTCATAACTCTACGATTAAAATTGTCACCAGGAAGCTGTTCACAAACAAACACAACCACAAAAACAAACACACAAACAGTGGCGAAAACATAACCTCCTTCCAATGTCATTGGCGGAGGTAGTACAGTACAATAGTTTTAATAAATGTTCTTCATATCCCCTGTAATTGAATCAAATATATCCCTTTCTTCCCTTCAGTGACACGCCTCACAGAAAAAAACTAATATAATATCTCGGGGATTTCAGTAGGAATATTCTTCAAGTGTCAGCGAACATAATAGGCCTCTTAAGACGCCCAGAACAGTCTCTTATAACTTTCCAGACGGGTTATGGGGAATGTCTTGGCTACTTTCTTCGTTGTTGGGTTTGAAAAGAAATTGGATTTTTAAGAATTTTTTTTTTTCATTTTTGAAAAAAATAGATTTAGGGAGTTTTATTTTCAAAATTATTTCTTTTTTCCATTTTTGAAAAAAAGAAACAGGTATTTGTTGGTGGTTTTGAAAAGGAATTTGAATTTTTTTTAGGTGATTTTTTTTTTTTTATAATTTGGGCATTATAAGTTTCTTGATTAGGTTTAGGGACAGCTATTATTTTTTTTTTTATTTCTGAAAAATAAGGTTAAGAGATTAATTTTTAATCATAAGCGGTAAAATTACAAACAAGAAAGACAAATGAAATAATATATCAGTTTACTAATATATAAAAACCACTAACCAAATTCATTGTTTAATTAGAAAGATAAATCAAATTAAACAATCTAGCAATTTACTAAGGTATAAAACTACCAGCCAAATGTATTGTTTAATTAATAAAACAAAGTCAAATTAAACAGTATAGCAATTTACTAAGTTATAAAACTACCAGCCAAATGCATTGTTTAGTTAATAAAACAAAGTCAAACTAAACAATATAGCAATTTAATAAGTTATAAAACTACCAGCCAAATGCATTGTTTAGTTGATAAAACAAAGACAAATAAAAAAAATAGCAATTCACTAAGATATAAAACTACCAGCAAATGCATTGTATAGATAATAAAGCAAGGACAAATTAAATAATATAGCAATTCACTAAGGTATAAAACTACCAGCAAAATGCATTGTTTAGTTAATAAAACAAAGACAAATTAAACAATATAGCAATATAATAAGGCATAAAACTACCAGCCAAATGCATTGTTTTGTTACTAAAACAAAGAAAAATAAACAATATAGCAATATAATAAGACATAAAACTACCAGCCAAATGCATTGTTTAATCAAAAAGATAAAGCAAAGTGAAGCAGTCTGGCAATATACTATAAAGGCCCCCACCTAAATGCATCGGTAGTCAGGAAACGCTGAAACACCTGTGTGTTACGAACACACGGACACAAACACATACACCGACAGAGGAAACTAAGCTTAGAAGACATTTACATCTAAATTGCTGGATTGGGTGTCCATCAGCGTCGTTAAATTTGCATATGTTACGTTTCAAATGATGTATTTCGATTCTGTTGCCTCTCGAAGGGTGGTTATCTATGCCTCATTTGATTGATTCTAGGAGTCTAGGGAAGTTTTTTTTTTTTTTTCGCAAGTATTCAGGCCCAGAGGAAAAACGTCAAAATAAATTTTTTATTTTTAATTTCAATATATGTAAAATATATTAATTCAAGCTAACTAAAATTAGAATATTTCACTTGACTGAATCTAGGAGTTTTGAGAAAAGCAATATTTTTTTTTTTTTTTTTTTTTTTTTTTTTTTTTTTTTTTTTTTTTTTTACAAATATTCAGCACTGCATCAAAAACGTCAAAGTATTTTACGTTTATGTGTTATTTCCATATTTGTCGAATATAATAATTCATGCTCACAAAAATCAGAAGAGTTATACAAAAATCGACAAAATGAATGATCTTTAAGATTGATGTATATATTCATTGAATATATTAATTTATTGCTTTTTGCAAGAAGTATTCAACACTAGCTTAAAAATGTCAAAATAATTTACATTTGTGTTTCATTTCCATATATGTAAAATATAATCATTGTTAGTTAAACCAATGAATATCGATTATATCAGTGTTAAATATTATTATCTAAAAATTATAGGGGACATGTATACTTCTTTTTCTAAGCAGAGAAGCGAGATGTTTGAAACATACTAGTATAGGATTAACATACATACATACATACATACATACATACATACACAATAGTATATTGCTAATGGAAATCTAAAGGAAGTTGAATTTATAGTTTTTCCAATATTATATGTATTGTATATTGGATATAAAAAGATTAAATTATTTTCTAAGAACATTTTACTGAGAAACAAGGCATAAGTGGGATAGTAACAAAAGAAATACATGAATTCTAGTTTATATACTACGTTAGAAATAGTACGAAATTAATATGTAATTTTTACAGAGGATATTAATAAATATGAAGCAAGGTTCAAGTTAATTGAGTAAAATTAATTTCCGGCCGAGCTTGGAATACATATATAACCCAATCTGATTTTTCAAATAACCTCAGAAGAAAATGAATTGATGTTGATTTAACCATTGCAGAAATTAATTACTGATAATTAGTGTATATTTGATGTCCCTGAAATTATTTTTTTATAAATAGTATTGGTTGACATATTAAGATAATTTTCATGACCTTTTTTTATGGATAGTATTAGCTGATATATCAATATTGTTTGGTGACATTTTCATTAATAGTTTTAGTTGAAATAATATAATTTCTCAGATGACCTTTTTCATGGATAGTATTAGTAGACATATTAGTATTTTTAGCAGTCATTTTCATGAATAGTATTAGTTGACATATTAAGATTTTTAGTTGTTCTTTTCATGAATAGTATCAGTTGACATGCTAAGATTTTTAGTGACCCTTTTCATGAATAGTATTACTTAACATAAGATTTTTAGTGACCCTTTTCATAAATAGTATTGACATACTAAGATTTTTAGTGACCCTTTTCATGAATAGTATTGACATAATAAGATTTTTAGTGACCCTTTTTATGAATAGTATTGACAGAATAAGATTTTTATTGACCCTTTTCATGAATAGTATTACTTAACATAAGATTTTTAGTGACCCTTTTCATGAATAGTATTTTTTGACATAAGATTTTTATTGACCCTTTTCATGAATAGTATTACTTAACATAAGATTTGTATTGACCCTTTTCATG
>NW_027169271.1:20000-27500 GCF_036898095.1 Palaemon carinicauda
CAAGAATCTACAATTTTGACTAAGTCCAACGGACAAGCTAACACCAACATATGTTAGTATACAACTTGAATCTTCAATCAACATCCTAGGAAACCCAAGGACTGGCGTTCAACAATTGCAAGACATATCCAGGAAGAACTACATTCAACAAGAAACTAGAACGAGACATCGCTAACAAAACATCAAGAGAGAGAGAGAGAGAGAGAGAGAGAGAGAGAGAGGACGTGTCGACTTCATATAAAGCTAAGTACAGAGATTTTGTATTCATTTCAGTTTGGGCAGTGAAGTGTAGTTATCACAAGTCGTTAGTCAATTATTACTGGGGTGAGTGAATTCCTAAACTTTGTTATAAGAAACTCCGAATTCTCATTTAGAATTTTTCTTTCTTTGTGCTAATTCCTTTTTCTTTCATAAACTCTTGGGGGAAATGTATTGGGATTAGTAACATTGTTGGGGGAATTTTATTATACATATGCGTTTACGCAGTGGGCGTCTGTACTCATATAGATATTTTGATAGGATTGAAAGGGGTCAAAGAGATAGAAAAAAAAAATACGGCAGTCATGGCTCCTCCTGTCAGCCCTACCCCTGGACCTAGTGGTGTAGGCCAGGCTAATCCTCCTCCAGTTGTGACACTTGTAAATGCCAGGTCAGCAATCCTTCCTTTTCAAGGCCGTGTCAACGGGTTCTTGCCACAAAATGTGGAGTCATGGATTTCATCCGTTGATGCCCATTTAAATGCCAAACAAATCGTAGATCCTTTTGTACAATTACAAGAAGCTAAAAGTTTTATAGATTTTTCTAAGGGGGATGCGAGCGCGTATTTAAGAGGTGTTTCATTTCAGGAAGCAGTTACTTGGGATGATTTCAAAGTTAGGTTACGCGCGATTTATGGGGGTGAGGAAGCTTTGGATGTAGTGTTAACGTTACGAAATACACTTAATCAAGCCACTATGAATCGGCTTAATGTTGTTGAGAGAGCAGCTCTCATAGCTGATAGGCTTAACGAATATCAGGACATTTTAGGTAATTCCACTTGGGTTACTAACGATAATATCTCCGTGAAAGATTTTTTACGATTAATGTATTTAACTTGCATGACACTTATGTTGCCTGAAGCTTTAGTGCAGTGCTTTGATAAGAAGTTAATGCCTGCAAGTACGGAATTGGATGTCTATAAACAGATAAAGAAACACATGTCCAAGTGTCCAGATCTCGATCCCGTGTTAACTCAAGTTTTTGCTAAGAATGAAACAAAACCACAAACAGTGAACGTAATTAACAATCCAGTAGCGGGAGTGACGTGTTACAACTGCAAACGTCAAGGTCACATAAGTGCAGACTGTAGAACGAAATTTTGTTCAGTTCACAACACAGGATCACATTCTTATAGTCAATGTTACGCGCGTAAGACACAACAATATCCTAGAAATGCACAGTCAATTCCACAGTCAGTTCCATATGGAAATAAAAAGAAAAATCCTCATTTTAACAATAAGAAGAAACAACAAAATGTCAATGCAGTTCAGAGTCCGAAACAAACAAACACTTCTTCAAATATCGCTGAGCCTGGGCCGTCAAACCAGACCTCGCAAAGTCAGCCTAATTTTCAGAATGTGCAGAGCAAAGCAAATACCACATAGTTAACTCTAGAGGGGAAGAGAGTGATGTTGGGTCAAGGTCGTTTATGTCAACATCAATAGTATTGAATAATCAATTTAATGTTTTATCAGATAATTGTGAGACAATAGATTTTCATATGAAACACACGGCCGAATTAAGTAAAACAGTGCATGCTCCCGTAGATTTGCAACGAATTCATACAATAATAAGCCAAAATGAGTTACGGCCAACCTTATATGCTGTAAATTTAGAACACAAATCCTTTACGTTATTTTTTGACTCTGGTAGTCCACGTAATATTATGGATTTGAAGACGCATCATTTGTTGTTTTCGAAATTTCCGATTGAAAAATCAGGAATTAGACTTTCAGGTATAGGAAATAATGAATTAAACGTCATAGGCATAACTCATATTCAGTTCAGAGTCGGTAATCGCACGCTTGCCGATACATTTGTTGTTGTGAAAAACATTAATATGTATCCAGCTGTAATTATAGGATACCCATCTATGGGAAATCAAAACATTATCTTAGCTCCTGCAAAGCACGGCGTGTATATCAAAGGGAAATTCTATAAGTCTTCTAATACTTTAAAGTCAGTTTTGGATAAAAAGGAGACGACAAATGTAACCGTAACGTACGTTGAAGAACCAATAACTTGTCTCACTAATAAAGAAATAATATACGCGACCCAGCAGAATTCTCGTTCACCCGTAATATCATCTTGCACGCAATATATCGAACCAAACATACCTTCGAATTTAATAGTGCAAATAAAGAAAACACTACCGGGATCTGAAATATTAATCCTTTCCGATACTTTGAAAACTAACGGATTGTCTGTCACACAAGCTATTTATACAGTAGGCTCACATCAGCAATGTAATATCGAAGTCTGTAATCATTTAAATAACACTTTAGTAATTCACAAAAATCAACATATCTTGGATGTAGAAGTTTATAAACATCGTATTCTTACCGTTGCTTAAATCAATCACTCTCAATCAGTTGCGGATGAATCCCTTTTACGATCTATTAAAAATAAAATCAGTAAGGACATTCAAGACGAAGAAATTCAGCGGAAAATTTTTGAACTTTTAACTAAATATACAGATGTCTTTTCCACTACGGATGGATCCTTAGGAAAAACAGATGTGATCGAGCATCAAATAAGGTTAAAAGACAAACAGAAAATTATATATGCACCCTCGTACAGACTCCCTATGAAATTCCAGAATGAAATAAATGATGAAGTAGGTAAAATGTTAGAGGAAGGAGTCATTAGAAAATCAAATACCCCTTATAATTTTCCTTTAATAGTTGTACCGAAAAAAGATCGAACATGGCGTATCTGCGTCGACTTTCGTCGTCTAAACGAGGAAACGATCCCTGATCGATTCCCAGTGCCATGTACTGACGATATTTTGTCTTTGTTAGGTTAGAATAAATATTTTACCAGCTTGGACTTACTTAAAGGCTTTCACCAGATATCATTAGAAGAAGATAGTATCCCATACACAGCCTTCAGCACAGCCAGGGGACATTATGAGTTTTTACGGATGCCTTTTGGTTTACGTTGTGCTCCTATAACATTTACAAGAATGATTAACATAGTGTTTGGAGACTTGTTAGGGGATATATTGCATGCCTATATGGATGATCTTGTAATCTTTTCCAACACCTTAGAAGAACATCTACGTAAGTTAGAACTAGTACTACAGAGATTAAGACAACATAACTTAAGGGTAAAGATTAGTAAGTGTGAATTTTTCAAAACAGAATTAATATATTTGGGTTTCATGGTGTCAAGCCAAGGTCTTAAAGTAGTCCATGATAAGGTGTCGGCTATACGTAATTTTCCCATACCTACTAATGTCAAGGGAATACAGCAATTTCTGGGTTGTAGTGGATATTACAGGCGTTTTATACGCAACTATTCAATAATAGCCGCTCCTTTAACTGATCTTACGAAGAAGGGCGTAGATTTCATATGGTCTGAGCAACATCAACAGGCGTTTAATACTTTGAAAGATGAACTGTGTAGTTCTCCTATCTTAAAATTTCCTGACTTCGGTAAGGAATTCTTCATTGCAACAGACGCCTCAGACTTAGGAGTAGGAGGGGTATTGCTTCAGCAATATGATAAACAGTTTTTCCCGATAGCTTTCTATTCTCGAAAATTGAGAACTTCCGAAAGTAAGTATGCAGTAATAGACAAGGAAGGACTAGCTATTGTTAATTCGCTAGTGCATTTTAAGTTCATAATTTACGGTTATCCCGTTAAGGTTCTTACTGACCATAAACCACTAACAGAGTTCTTTAAAGGCTTCAATCACAGCCCTAAACGAACTCGGTGGCATTTAATCATTCAAGATTTTGGCGCAAGAATCGGGTATTTACCTGGGAAAGCAAATATCATTGCGGATGCATTATCACGCAACCCCGTGTCATCTTGTACGGAGTCTTTAGCTGAATTAATAGATATATCAACATCCATGCCTATTGTAAAAACAATATCTGAACAAGAAGATTTAGGCTGGAGTGCTGAATTGTTACAGACTGAACAAAGAAAAGATCAGAAAATAGAAACAATTATAAATGCTTTGAAAGGCAATCATAAAGAAAAAGAATATATAAAGTATAAGCAGCAGAATTATGTAATCAAAGATAATATTCTGTGTAGGACTGTGACAATGAAAACCCGCAATACACCACATGTAACTAACGACCAGGTAGTAGTACCAAACTCACTTGTTTCCACTGTCCTGAATTGGTTGCATTCAAATCCATTACATGGACACCCTGGGTTCTCATTAATGTCACAGAAAGCCAAATCATTGTTTTATTGGCACACAATGCTTACAGATATAAAAAGACACATAGCTAATTGTCGCACATGTCAGGAAAACAAAGGGCATACGAAAACACCTGTCAGCTTAGGAGCTTATCCTGTTCCCAATCAACCCTTTGAAAGAATACATTTAGATTTGTTAACAGGATTTTACGAGTCAGACAGAGGAAATAAGCACCTCTTAGTAATTATAGATGCTTTAACTCGATATACAGAACTAATAGCGCTTAAAACTAAAACTGCGATTGAATGCGCTAGGAAGTTTTACGAGTGTTACATTTGTAAACATGGAATTCCACACATGATAATCTCAGACTCGGGTGGTGAATTTAATAATCACTTTCTTACCTCATTGTGTGAATTCCTCAACATAAAGAAGATTAATACCATGATATATCACCCAGAGTCGAATGGGCTAGTGGAAAGAGCAAATAGGAAGATATTAAATATATTGAGGGTAACACTAGGGGGATCAGACCCCAACTGGGATATTGCAATACCGGCGGCACTGAGTACTCTGAATCATTCATATCATATATCAATTAAAATGTCACCGCATGAAGCATTGTATGGTACCCCAGTTAGAACACCTTTCCATGTATTAACGCCTACAACTAATCTATCAAATCCTTTAAAAGAATGTATAAATGCAAGTATAAGTCGATATGATATCCTTCGAAAGAATTTAGAAGAATCACAAATCATAATGAAAAGGAATCATGATAAAATAGCGAAACCAACTAAAACATATAACGTGGGTGATAACATCTATATTCAAATCAATGTCAGAAAAGGGCTCAACTATAAACTAACACCTAAGTTTGAAGGCCCATTTAACATTTTGGAAACATTAACGGCCAATAGGTTTAGAATTCAAAACGTAGCCCAACCCACGGATGAGAGAATAGTACCATTGTCTCACATAAGAAATTAAAAAGAAAAGAGAGGAAAAGAAGTGAGGAAAAATTTTTATTTTGTGACTAAAAGTTTTCTTTTTAATACAGGAGTAATTACATATATTTTTTCTCGTTACAGGTTTCCAAGATGAATTTTTTTGTTGTTGGGAGTGATATTGTTCGCTCAGACATTTTTTTCGCATGGGATGAGTTCTAAGACTAAGAATATATATTTTAAATATGGCAATATAGTTGAAAGACAAGAAGACATTTTTATTACATCAACCAACGTAATTGTCGAAGTGCATATGCAAGCAATTTTTCTTCAAGAGAATGATGTCACTAGCTTAAGAACCGCCATTTCAAGGTTTTCTGCATCATTGGATGAGTTGCATAGGAGACATTTTCATTTGACTACTAAGAGTTTGCTTGGATCAACATTAAAAGTTGCAGAGATGCTATCTGATGACTTGAAAAATAAGACTGGCGAGACAGGATCTTTGGCTTATGACCTTTTGATGTGGACTGTAGGACACGAACATAAAGAAAGACGGAATCCGTTCATTTATGCTGCATTAAGCATCTTTGGGTCTGATGCAAGTTTAGGTTTAGGACTTTCCAATCGTCTTAAAATAAGTAATCAAAATAAGAAAATTGAGTTCTTGACTCATAAAGATGAATTAATTATGTCAGAACTAAGGGATCAGTTAGCTTCAATCAATAAAATTATGGATTTGTTAAATGAACATTCAGATAATATCGTTCAAATTATGGAAGTACAGGATTTGTTGGCAACATTAACGTATTATGATTCAAAGATAGATCACATACATAACAGAATTGCACATTTCATTGAGAAATCCAAGGATTATGAAGAAGCTATCACGTTAGCAACTAAAGGTGTATTGTCGCCCCATTTGTTGCCTATACGTTACTTAAAATTAGTTCTGGAGAACGGAAGGGATAAACTAGGCTATGTTCCTTTGTTAGACGAACATAGGTTAGAATTTTATTACAGCCTAATTACAGTAAACGTAGATAATAACAAGATTAGGATTACAATTCCCTTTGATTCTTCTGATGCCTGGCAATCTTACAGGATATCACCATTTCCGACTTTCATGACGAATCACTCAAATCCAGTAATATCCAGTTTGACAGGACACGTATTGATTTCCCCAGACAAGGAAACATATACGGTCATTAAAGACTTAAATCAATTAACTCACTGTTCAGACGCAATGGATAGAAAAATATGTACAGCTGACTCATTTGAATTCCGTAAAAACTTGATGGATTCATGCGAGTTAGGTATAGTGCTAGACGGTGCTCTCTCCCATACAAGTGAAAATTGTCTGGATAAGCTTTATCCCTTTGACAATAAAGAATTCAATTGCAGACTAAATAATGGCTCGTGGATACGATACGACAAGGACGGCTTCAATGTATCATGCCCTGACGGATCCACATCCTTCAACCACATCTTCGTCGCAGCAGATGGCTGTATCGGGACTTCCCCGAATTCCATGGTGACTGGCCTACGGACAATCATTAGAGAACGAGCTTACTTCGCGAACTTCACGTGAACCTCTACAATGCCCGCACTTCCTCTCCCCTACAACGGAAGTGTGGCAAAGCGGTTGATGAAACTTACCGAAAAGGACCACCTGTCACCGACTTACAAAGAGATTCTTCACCCTATATTACTGGCTAGTTTGTGTGTAACGGTGATAATTTTTATCGCCGTGAACATCCTTGTTTGGCGTAGGTTACGGCACAGCAAGCAGCTACAAAGGAACGAGTTGAATAGCCCTGACAATACCCCCTACCTGATCCAGTTCAAAGCTGTATGAGTCGCCACCTCATTCGCTAAGGGAGTAATTTGTCAGGAAGATGTTTGTATGAAAAGCAGATTAGTACGCTAGTAATATGTAATTAAAGAAATTCTCTACATTTGCATTGTTAAAAATATATTTAAAATAACATTTAAAAAATAAATAAAATAAAAAAGGATATAAATCATTTTTTTCTCTCGGCATCTAATAAAAATATATAAGCCGGAATTTTAAAAAAGAAAAGAAAAAAAAGAAAAAAAAATATATAATAAGATATATAACAGAATCTATGGGCA
>NW_027169272.1:5000-12500 GCF_036898095.1 Palaemon carinicauda
CAGAGTAAAATCTCTTGATAAAGTCGCATTACTAGACGTAACTAGACATTGTTAATAAGATCAGTGATTTTAATTTTCATTCATTAAAGCAGAGTCTTGATAAAGTCATATTGCTAGACTTAACTTACTAATATTGATAAAATCAATGATTTTAATAATTCATTCATTAAAGCAGAGTAAAATATCTTGATAAAGTCAAAATACTAGACGTACCTAGCTAATATTGATAAAATCGGTTACTTTAATAATTAATTTATTAAATCAGAGTACAATCTCTTGATAAAGTCACATTACTAGACGTAACTAACCAATATTGATATCAGTGATTTTAATAATTCATTCATCAAAGCAGATTACAATCTCTTGGTAAAGTCACATTACTACAGTAGAGGTCTCTAGCCATAATTGTTCTTACACTCTCCATATTTAAAGGGAATATTATAAGTTCATTCTATTAAAAGAGAATAATGAGTTCTAGGGGTCCCAGTGACACACTTTTATCTCAATGTTACGGATGACAGCTTCGTTTGCCTGTAGGTGATGCTACGAAATTCACCGAATTCTTTTTTTTTTCTTTTTTCTTTTTTGTATAATCCGAAGATTTGAAGACATTCGTTAGTTCAAGTGACTCCGCGCCTTTCAATGGAGCTTTCATCATGAGCCAACGCCATCTGTTGAGTGTTATCTAGATCTCTTGCAATCCATAAGAAGGGATCTTAGAGGAGAGATACGTTTAAATTTACTTTATCTCTTAAGCCCATCTTTAACCCGGGGGAGGTAAATGAACACTTGAGTTTGTCAGAAAGATACGTAAATTCTGGCAGATTTATGTGCGTCTGTCTTCTTAGTTTATATATATTGCATCTATTTTAATATTTTTACTGATCTTGAGATATTTCTCATTTTTTCCCATTATTTCACATATATTGTTTATTTATTTACTTATATCCTTTCCTCATTGGGATATTTTTCCTTTTTGGAGCCCTTGGGCTTGTAGCTTTCTGCTTTTCCAACTAGGGCTGTAGCTTTGATAATAATAATAATAATAATAATAATAATAATAATAATAATAATAATAATAATAATAATAATAATAATTTGTAGCTCTCTGCTTTTCCAACTAGGGTTGTAGCTTTGATAATAATAATAATAATAATAATAATAATAATAATAATAATAATAATAATAATAATAATAATAATAATAATAATCAAAGGAAGCTAGAATGGTATGAAACTAGAAGGAACTCTACAAAGATCCTAAAGTAATGCCTACAGTACACTTAAAGGAGTACTGACGGCATTGCTTCCCCAAGGCCAATAACTGCACAGGTGACCTACAATTTCCGCCAGGCTGTAACTTCTGTAATATAACCCTTGTCTTTCAGTCTGTGAGCAGTGACTTTATTATTATTATTATTATTATTATTATTATTATTATTATTATTATTATTATTATTATTATTATTATTATTATTAAGATCGGTGCTTAGAGACTTGAAACAGATCATAAGAATCTTACGTGAATGACAGTGAGTCCCAGTAAGGAAAGAAAAAGCAGTGATAAAAGATAAAGCTTAGATATCTCTAATTGCAAGATGCATTAGGATTTGACATTCGTCTTCAAGGGACCACTTGTACTAATGTTATATTTTTCAATATTGTTTCTCAACAGTTATTTATGAATGCATGTTAGTGTATTTTTGTGTACATATATATATATATATATATATATATATATATATATATATATATATATATATATATATATATATATATATATATATATATATATATATGTATATGTATTATATATATATATATATATACACACACACACACACACACACATATATATATATATATATATATATATATATATATATATATATATATATATATATATATATATACGTACAGTTGGGCATACGAATTCTTGGCACACCCCACTCTGAGGAAGTGCACCCAGTAACACCCTTACTGCACTGCGAGTAACCAAACAGATAGTGTAGCGAGAGATGGCAGAAGGTGGTGGTTGGCAAGGGTACTCACAGGAACTAGCTGCTCAGTAAAGGTGTCCAACTGTACGTACGTAGGCATGTATATACTTGCTGAATTATCTCTTCAATTATTTATCTATCCAAAAATTCTTTTGCCTTTTGTGCAGACTATTTTTTTTCTGATCATTTTCAAACAGAAGTTAGTTGGATTTACTTCTTCATTTAAAACAAGGTCGTCCCTTTCTGTAGAAGCTATCTCACCAATTTAATATCGTAATCATTTTGAAAATACAATAGATTATTTGCGATAAAGATTGATTAAAAAAAATGCAGCAATTAGATAACGTCTAGAGACAAAACGACTAGCAGTTACTACTTCTGGGATCTCGCTCCGCCAGCCGAAATTTCATGTCTTTCAGACTGGGTGGAGAAAGTTCACGCTATTTTCCCAATTAAACTGAAACGATATTGTTTGCTTTGGAAACGTATTGTTTGCCGTCACTTATCTTCTTAACCCTTATTACGTTACTTTCTTGTCATTATAACAGTTCGCAAGAATTATTTCTTTTTACTTTCTCCACGCGATATGTTTCTTCTCAGGCGGTTCCTCGTGAGGAGCGGAGGGATTTTAAATTAAAACACTCCGTTAATTTGTAAATTCATCATCATCATCATCATCATCATCATCTCCTATTGAGCCTATTGACGCAAAGGGCCTCGGTTAGATTTCACCAGTCGTGTCTGTCTTGAGGTTTTAATTCAATAATTCTCTATTCATCATCTCCTACTTCGAGCGTCGTAGTCCTCAGTCATGTAGGCCTAGGCTTCCAACTCTTCTATAGTCAATTCTTTTTAGTGAGGCAGATTTGCACTGACTGGCAGGGGTGCCCTTTTAGCTCGGTAACGTTTCCTGCTCGCTGATTGGTTGGACAAGATAATACTAACCAATCAGATAGCAGGAAACTTTTCCGAGCTAAAAGGGCACCGCTGCGAGTCGGTGCAAATACACCTCATTAAAAAAAATTAACTATAGTGAACTGTGAAGCCCAGTTGAACGTTTGGTGAACTAATCTCTCTTGGGGAGTGCGAAGAGTCTGCCCAAACCATCTCCATCTACCCCTCACCATAATCTCATCCACATATGGCACTCGAATAATCTCACTTATAGTTTCATTTCTAATCCTTTCCTGCCATTGAACTTCTGAGGGTTTTTTTTCTCAAATCTACTAAATCTATTGGAGATTGTTTCATTGTCATACCATGACTCATGTCCATAGAGTATTTTATGAATTACATGTAATGTATTTATTTAAAAATATATCAAAGAATACATTCGAAGCCTGTTTTCGACATGAAGTATGATTTATAATCAGCTGTATTATATTTTGTTTAATATTACATCAGTAAAATTACTTTGGTAGCTGATACTTACTATTTCTTATGCAAATACCCTTCGTAATGCTTACAGTATACCACTTGTGATACACTAACGGCACTATCCCCTTACGGGGCATTTGACAAAGAACCTCCTTTCATACCAAGGATAAAGACTGACGTATGATGGAAGGAATATGATATCTTATTAATATAAAATAAAACTGTTTATCAGTTTTACAAAAGATCATTCAAGCCTTATTTGTATTTTTATTCATGATAAATATACCGTTAAATGAATCAAGATACATTAAATGATCGTATTTATTCTAAATTTTATTTTCCCATTTGCCATTTGTTCTTTACACCCAAGGAAGTGATATACCCACAACCATATAAGGACTGGTAATAATTCTTTAATATGTTTTGCCCATCGCGAAGATTATAAAAACTATAAAATCTTACATAATCTGCCCACCAGGAAGTTCTCCCAAACCTACGCTTGCTAAGCTTTAACCATGATATTTGTGTCATGCTCGAATTAAACTTGCTGGTGTGACGATGCCAGGTTTGTGGGTTCATCAGAAAACCGGATCGTATGAGGAAATAAACTTACCTTTAATTTTGTTACCTTGATTTGTCCTGATTTTGACTAATTTTAAGTGGTATTTTCCACGTGGCACCTTGCCATTAAGTAAGTTTTTCCAAATATGTTGTTGTGAGGTTATCTTTGTAAAGAATTAATCCTGGCCAATATATAGCTGGAAAATTAATAACTCTTTTCATTTCTGAGGACTTTTGGTAAGTCCAAGCCATGTGGTACCTTGACATTTAGTAAGTCTTTCCCAATTTTGATGTTAAAGTGTTGGGTGACATTAAATAGGTTTTTTTTTCTTCTAAATATTAGGTTGTTGTGAGGTTATCTTTGTAGAGAAACAATCCTGGCCAATATATAGCTGGGCGAATAAGAGCCCGTCTTCATTTCAGAGAACTTATGATAGGTCTATGCCGTCTGGCTCCTTGACATTACGTAGGTCTTTCCAAATATGTTGTTGGGAGGTTATCTTTGTAAAGAAATAATCCTGCCCAATATAAAGTGGGAAGAATGAGCCCTTCTTCATTCCTGAGAACTCGCCAAGCAAATCTGTGCAATTTCCCTCCGGTCGAGCAACCTTCGCGCTGGTTTCCCTCACACCCCAAGAGGCCATTAGCGGCATCCTTCAGAAAAATCTCCAGCGCCCTCCCGCACGCAATCATCGGACGAACAAACGAACACACCCTTTGGAACACTCGCGAGACCTCTCCCACCTCATCTTGCATTGACGCAGAGGGTCTGGAATGAGCGCACAACTCCATCGACCACCGCGCTGGAAGGAAGGTCGTTTTCCAGAGCTCGCTCCGCGACACACCGTTCCCTTCGTGTTCCGTACGTTCGAAACGGGTGCGAGGCCGATGTAAACACGTGCGGTTTTGTTGCTGTAAACACGTGCGGTTCGTTGTCATGCTTGGGATTATAGTGATGGCTCGGTGTTGTGATACAATTGAGTGATTAAGTCTCTTATTGGGTAAGTAAAAGTTGAATTTAGTGATCCGATATGTTAAATCTCCATTTTGTTAAATGATGGGATAAAATGAATTTATTTTGTGTTGTGAATAATAAAGTGATCATACCTGATTTTTAATAACTAACGGATATAATGGTTATAACTGGGAATGCAAAATAACCCGTGATTTATTTCTTTGTGTCCCGACTAATGAAGTGATAAACATGATCTTTCTGATTATTGAATTAGTATGATTGATTGCTTGCAAGTGCAGTGTGTATAATTAATTGTGTGTGTTGTAATATACGTTGATATTCTGGGTACGCAATGTATTGTGATATTCTACTTAAATTTTGCATTTGAAATGTTATCAGTACTGTGAATATTTTATTCTTCTTGATCTTCATGATGTAATGCAAAAGAAAATATTTTTGTACCCAATACTGTTTGAAATGACTAATCTGATATACAAACATTATAAGTATATATATATATATATATATATATATATATATATATATATATATATATATATATATATATATACATACATATATATATATATATATATATATATATATATATATATACATATATATATATATATATATATATATATATATATATATATATATATATATATATAAATTGTAAATATATGTATGCACATCATATGTACGTGCGTGTGTACATATAAACATATATATACACATATATGCATGCATACATACATAAATACATGCATATATAGATAGTATATATATGTATAGATATAAATAAATAAATATATATATATATATATATATATATATATATATATATATATATATATATATATATATATATATATATATATATATGCATGTATGTACAGTATGTATGTACGTGTGTGTGTGCCGATGGGATTAATATTAGCAGCGTTTTTTTGTCATTAAAATGAAATAGTAATAATTATTGAAAGTGCATACCATTTATACCAGTTCTACTAATGATAATTAGAAATAGTTCCTGAAATAGGAGAAACTTACTGTTGTTATAATTATTATTATTTTCATTATTAATATTTTTAATATTATTATTATAATTATTATTATTATTATTTTTATTATTATTATTTTTATTATTATTATTATTATTATTATTATTATTATTATTATTATTATTATTATTTATTACAGTTGTTGCTCTTGTTATTGTTCTGAAATGTTTACTTCACAGCTACTACTGTAACTTAATGCTAAAACACAGCTATTGTATTTAAGGAAGTTCTGATTTAGGAAAACTAAATTCAGTTGAGCTGGAATTGTATAATATAATAGAAGTTACTGGTCCCAATAGAATTCTATTCTTTTTCAACCAAAATTTTTTTTTTTTTCAAAGTAACATTTTATTATGAGACTTTTTATTACCATGGAATCCCTTCTTCTAGCCAAGAGTTGTGGCAGCCTCTTGGAAATGTCTCTTGACTCAATATGTTCGTCGGGAGTTCTAGACCGGCTCAAACCCGATTTTATCAATGTCCGCAACCTCACCATCCTTGCTATGTCATCAGGAGCCATTTATTGGTCATCCCTGGGTCTAGCTTGGCTATTAATCCTATGTCATCAGGAGCCATTTATTGGTCATCCCTGGGTCTAGCTTGGCTATTAATCCTATGTCATCAGGAGCCATCTATTGGTCATCCCTGGGTCTAGCTTGGCTATTAATCCTATGTCATCAGGAGCCATTTATTGATCATCCCTGGGTCTAGCTTGGCTATTAATCCTATGTCATCAGGAGCCATTTATTGGTCATTCCTGGGTCTAGCTTGGCTATTAATCCTATGTCATCTGGAGCCATTTATTGGTCATCCCTGGGTCTAGCTTGGCTATTAATCCTATGTCATCAGGAGCCATTTATTGGTCATCCCTGGGTCTAGCTTGGCTATTAATCCTATGTCATCAGGAGCCATTTATTGGTCATCCCAGGGTCTAGCTTGGCTAATCCTATGTAGATATGGTCCTATCCTTTGCCTATGGGGTTTAAGAACAACCTCTAAACCTTGTAAATACTCTTTATATGAGATTAATATAAACATTTATCTCCCTGGAAATATCAATGTATACGTCCGAGTGAGAAGGGTTTCACATAAGGACAACATAGCCATATTTTTCTGGTGAACATTCAATTTCTTGGAATCACTTGGTCTATGGTATTTTTTCTTTCTACTGAGAGTTAATGTATTTAAAGTTTACCTAATTAGATATGATCCTGTCCTTTGCTTATGGTGCTCAAGAACAACCTTTAAACCTTGGAAATGCTCTCTATATGAGATTAACCTAAAGATATTCATTAAGAGACATTCAACTCCATGGAAATATCAATGAATACGTCCTAGTAAGAAGGGTTTTGCATAAGGACAACATAGGAACATTTATTGTGAACATTAAATTTCTTGGAATCACTTGGTCTATGGTATTTTATCTATCCATTGAGACCCAATGTATTTAAAGTTTACTTATAAATATGTGCTTGGCGACCGTTGCATTTTGAATTCCGAAGGAGGTTATTGAATCGTGCGTCCTTCAAAAGGAGTATCAAAGA
>NW_027169272.1:17500-25000 GCF_036898095.1 Palaemon carinicauda
ATATATATACTGTGTATTATATATATATATATATATATATATATATATGTATATATATATATATATATATATATATATATATATATACAGTATATTTTTGATATTTATATATATATATAAATATATATATATATATATATATATATATATATATATATATATATATATATATATATATATATATATATATATACACACATACACACACACAAACACACATACCATACTTTATGTAACAAGCCATTAAAAGAAAAATGGGTGTGTTTGTGATGTTAGTATTCATAAAACGTACTTACAGTGGCTTTACTCTCATGATGCAGTACTTTGGTTTGTGCGTTCATCGTTCCTTTTTATTCTCTGTAGGGGAATTATTATTATTATTATTATTATTATTATTATTATTATTATTATTATTATTATTATTATTACAAACTAAGCTATAACCCTTGTTGGAAAAGCAATATGCTATAAACCCAAGGTCTCCAACAAGGAAAAATTTCCCAGTGAGGAAAGGATACAAGGAAATAAAAGAAAAAAAACTGCAAGAAAAGTAACAAACCATCAAAATGAAATATAAGAAAGAAAACAACATTAGATTAGATCTTTCATATATAAACTATAAAAACTTACAAAAAAACAAGTGGAAGAGCAATAAGATAGCGCAACGTGCCCTAGTGTACCCTCAAGCAAGAGAACCCCACCCCAAGACAGCGGAAGGCCATAGTTCAGAGGCTATGGCACAACCCAAGACTAGAGAACAATGGTTTGATTTTGGAGTGTTCTTCTCTTCGAACCAAAACAGTTCAGCTTTCTAGCATATCAACAACCCATTGCAAGTGAAGTTGCGAGCCCAAGACCACTTTCGTGTCCTAGCAATTGCTCACACTCATTTTTAGATTGGGGGGATCAAACTGGTCCCAGAAATTGACAGTCTGAGTGCTGAACCACTAGACCGAGCCTCCCTCAGTCCCACCCTTCGCTCAAAGGGATGTTAGGTGTATGTTTCAATAGATTCTATCAAACCTGAGCCGGTTTTGAGGTTTGATATGCTATGTAGAATTTTCCGACTTATCCAACGACCATATATACTCACACGCACATATGCTTATATACTTGTGATATAATCATATTTATATGTACAGTATATGCACATATAAATGTTTATATACACATATACAGTATATAATGTGTGTATATATATATATATATATATATATATATATATACATATATATATATATATATATATATATATATATATATATATATATATATGTATGTATGTATGTATGTATGTATGTATGCATGTATGTATGTATGTATCTATGTATTTATATTTGTAGTGTATATGTATATGTATATGTATATATACTAAATGAGAGAGAGAGAGAGAGAGAGAGAGAGAGAGAGAGAGAGAGAGAGAGAGAGAGAGAGAGAGAGAGAGAGAGAGAGATTTCTTAAATCTAATTTTTTATTTTGAGATGTTTAGATTTTGAAATTTCCCTCTCTTAAAAATGAAATGTACGGTAATAATTTTATTGCTCCACATTCCGTACCAATGTAGTACCCTTCTGAAGACTTCTGTATTGTTTAGATACGAAACTGTAACCATCAGCTATTTTTGTACTTGGTACGAAATATATCGCATTTCATTGGGAGATTACAATTAACATTTTGTATTTAAGGTGATAGGCTTAGTTAATAATATTAAAAACTAATACTCTCTTATTTTATATTCTATCATTAAGGTTTATCTTAGTTTGATGTGTGTATTTACGACCACTGCCATAAATTTTTAGCAGTCCAGAAGCTAGAGAATTTTAGTTTCGGTTATGAATAATGTATTTTTTTTTTCGGGGTGGGGGGGGGGGGGGGGTTGGGTGTGGGGTGGGGGTGGGGGCGGGGGTTCAGTTAAGTTTGTGTTTTTAGGTTCGGTTACGATTGTCCCATACTTTTGTCCTGAACTCAAAACCAGAAAGTTAACCAAACCTAAAAACACAAACTTAGCGGAGTTAAAAAACACATTTAACTGAAACCAAAAACATAAATTTAGTGGAACTCAAAAATAGAAACCTAACCGGACCCTAAAAATAGAAACTTAACCGAACCTAAAAACAAATTTAACCGAACCCAAAAACAAATTTAACTGAACCCGAAAGCACAAACTTAACTGAATCTTAAAAAAAAATTTAACTGAACTCAAAAACATATTTAACTGAACCCAAAAGCACAAACTTAACTGAACCTAATAACAAATTTAACCGAACTCAAAAACATATTTAACTGAACCCAAAAGCACAAACTTAACTGAACATAAAAACAAATTTAAACGAACCAAAAAACATAAACTTAACCGAACCCTTAAACACAAATTTAACCGAATACAAAAATACAAACTTAACCGAATCTGAAAGCGACCTTTAACCGAACCCAAAAAATACAATTTAACCGAATCTGAAAGCATACTTTAACCGAACCCAAAAACACAAACTTAACCGAACCCAAAAAACACAAATATAACCGACCCTAAATACAGTCGTAACCGAACGTAAAAATCTCCAATTTCTGCGCTAGCTAAGTATTTGGGACACTGTCCGTCTACCCACATGACACTAAAATGAACCTCAAAAAAAAAAAAAAAAAAAAAAAAAAAAAATAAAAAAAAAAAAGTAAAAATCTTAAAACTTGGGATTACTAACATTATGTTTCTTTTAGTACCATATCTCGTTACGTAAAACGTGGGCGAAGACACCCGGCAGGTTGTGTGTTACTGTAGGTTTCAAGGTCTTCTGAACCTGGTCGTTTGTCATAGAAGACCTGTTTCTTTTTTTTATGAGTGAGTGCCAGTTCCTAAGGGGGAGACTTTTCTTGCTCTGTTTGTTTCTTGCTGTGTGTAATGCGTAGGAAGGTGTAAGCTCGTAGACTTTCATTTCCAGTAATAAGAAAAAGAAAATCATTACTCTTTCTTCTATCTCAGTTATACCAAAATAAGTTGTGAGAATTATATAGAACATTCATAAATACGATAACGTATCTACCTTTCCGAAAACATTTGCAGAATGGATTGAAGATGAATCAGTCGTTGATACTAAAAGTCAACTAAACCAGAAAATGTGGTTTCTTTTATTATTATTATTATTATTATTATTATTATTATTATTATTATTATTATTATTATTATTATTATTATTCAAGAAACATATTTCATTTCATAAGGACCATGGCCAGCTTTCATATCCAGAAATTCTAGTTCAATTTGTACTGATTGAACGTGCAAAATGGTTTTAAGCGGTACTCTTTCAAACAGAATATGCTATTGGAGCCCTTGGGCTTATAGCATCTTGCTTTTCCATCTAGGGTTGTAGCTTGGCTAGTAATAATGATAATAATTATCGTTCTTAAAATTTTCTTCGGGTTTTTCCGTATTTCCTTTCCTCACTGGGCTATTTTCCCAGTTGGAGCCCTTGGACTTATAGCATCCTGCTTTTCCAGCTAGGGTTGTAGCTTAGCAAGTAATAATAATAATAATAATAATAATAGTAATAATAATAATAATAAATTGAAATTCTGATTTTACCTGTGGTTTTGGTTCTGTGCTGTCTTACTTTTAACTAAATTGAAGAAATTCAAGAAAGTGTATTGATTTTTCCCCTTGTTAAACTAGGCATATCCTGCTTCTCTTTTGCTTCATGAAAAACTGCAGAATATATCATACCAATCACGTTTCCAGACCAAACGACCCATACAGTGTAGCCAGATCCAGTTCTGAATGAAGAAACCCTATTCCAGTATTACCACACGCCATGTTTGGTAATGGGCTAATGACGTCTCTTCACTTCTTATCTCATTGCAAGTCTTTCCTTTGATGTTTATCCTCATCTTTTACGCTCCCTAATTTTCCCCTATTGGCTTCACTTTCTTTGATTGGTCTTATCTAGTTTATTTGCATTTTGTTTATTACTCTTTTCCTCCTGGAATGTCTCTCAGGTTTAAAGGTTTAAAGGTCACTCATGAATGGCAAAGGCAAGGGACACTGACAACGCCCTAGCAGGACAAAGGTCCAAAGGTCACTCATGAATGGCAAAGGCAAGGGACACTGACAACGCTCTAGCAGGACAAAGGTTTAAAGGTCACTCATGAATGGCAAAGGCAAGGGACACTGACAACGCCCTAGCAGGACAAAGGTCCAAAGGTCACTCATGAATGGCAAAGGCAAGGGACACTGACAACGCCCTAGCAGGACAAAGGTCCAAAGGTCACTCATGAATGGCAAAGGCAAGGGACACTGACAACGCCCTAGCAGGACAAAGGTCCAAAGGTCACTCATGAATGGCAAAGGCAAGGGACACTGACAACGCCCTAGCAGGACAAAGGTCCAAAGGTCACTCATGAATGACAAAGGCAAGGGACACTGACAACGCCCTAGCAGGACAATGCCCTAAAGACTGACCATATGTACATAGGATTAGTGCCAAGCCCCTCTCCATCAAACTAGGATCAGGGAGGGCCAGGCAATGACTGTCCATAACTCAGCAGGTGGATCATAGACTCCCCTTATCTATCGAGCTTGAGCGGGGCTCGAACTCCTGTCCAGCAGATGGCCAGGCAGGGATGTTTCCAATAGGCTACCACAAATCTTAGAAGTAGAATGGTTTGTCAGGTCATCTTTATAAGTTTTATACATTAGAACTAGAGAAGAATATTGGTTTATTGTGCAATAAGTAGGCTATGAATTTTATCAATATAGAATGCATTCTATAATGATCATTAAAATAGGAGGAGGATATTGAAATAAAACAAGGATACATGAGGATATCGAAATAAAAGGATACAAGAGGATATTGAAATAAAAGAAGGATACATGAGGATATCGAAATGAAACAGAGATGCATGAGGATATCGAAATAAAACAAGGATACATGAGGATATTGAAATAAAGCAAGGATGCATGAGGATATCGAAATAAAACAAGGATACATGAGGATATCAAAATAAAACAAGGATACTTGAGGATATTGAAATAAAGCAAGGATGCATGAGGATATCGAAATAAAACCAGGATACATGAGGATATCAAAATAAAACAAAGATACATGAGGATATCGAAATAAAAAGATAAATGAGGATATCGAAATAAAAGGATACATGAGGATATTGAAATAAAACAATGATACATGTGGATATCAAAATAAAACAAGGATACATGAGGACATCGAAATAAAACAAGGATACATGGCTCTGAACAAACAAATGAAACGGATGCATTGTGTCTTTTTTCGTACTTTACATTGTATAACTCTTACTTATGATTCCTCTAAGGGAATACATATAAGGTATCTCAGAGACGAATACGTTTCTAACAAGATATGGCAACTAGGATCATGGAATAGTTGCCAATTACCTTATATTTTTTTTTCCTTATTTCCTCAACGTCATCAAATTATCATACCACTTGGTATATATGTATATTCATAATAAACGCAGTATACCTTGACGTTTAAATAAAAAAGAAGAACTAAATTACTTTTAAATTGTTAACTTTGAGTTATCTTTTGGGTTTTCATACCATTGGGTGTGCCTCCTTCAACGTTGAAAATTCTCCTAATATTAGAGCTCACTTAGCAAACCATTATCTTCTTCTTCTTCTTCTTCTTCTTCTTCTTCTTCTTCTTCTTCTTCTTCTTCTTCTTCTTCTTCTTCTTCTTCCTTTCCATGGTCTTCTTCTTCTTCTTCTTCTTTTTCTTCTTCTTCTTCTTCTTCTTCTTCCTCTTTTCCATCTTCTTCTTCTTCTTTTTCTTCTTCTCATATTTTATATAACATAAAAAATAACAATTACATTGATAAGCCTCATAGAATGTGCAGATGAAAAATGAAAACCTGATAGCTATAACTAGAAGTGCAGTAAAATCTTATGCAAAATATTCAGTTTCTTGTGTTGTTTACAAAGGTAATGTGGGCGTAGTGGCTTCTGAATGTTAGATGACAGTTTGAGTGAGAATTAGATTATTTATTACTTAGTATTATTAGCAGAAGAAGTAGTAATTTTTCAGAATAATATAATTATCCTCAGCTTTTAAGACCCAGTGTTTCTTCTACGTATTTGAAGAAAACAGCAGATTTGCTATAATCTCCATTTGTTAAACAAAGAATCCCTTTATTCCTAGTAAAATTAAATAACCAGAAAATCAGGAGAAGAATTTAGTTTAAGATAATTATATCGTATTTTTATGAATTGAGTGAAACTTGCTGTTAAATGAGAGAGAATCTACAAAAGAAACTGAAGTAAGTTTATCTTTATACTACAGGGCTTCCAATAAAAACAAAAAAAAAAAAAACATCTCAGACAAAATGTCCAACGAATCTAAGAAACATCCAATGTTTTAAAAATTAAGAGAAACTCCACCATGAAAAATTGAATTAAATCGAAGTACCATCTTATTTATATAATTTCCATCATATTTACATAATATAGTGCAAAGTCGAACCCTTCAAAGACCTGCATAAACCAAAGAGTTCTCGTTGCTTCCAGCAGAATAACCGATGGAAATAAGGGAGTTCAAGTTCGTCTTTCTATAAATGGGAGAGCAAGGTTATCCATCTTTTTTTTTTTTTTTTTTTTTTTTTTAAGCAAATGGCTTCGCTGTATTTGGTTACTGGGCAAGATTACATGTGTACCCTTCTCGCTGGTGTTGCTGCAACTGGTCTGGTCTTTGTTAGCGCCAGTTAGGAGGAGTGCATCATTTGGCATTACGAAAATGGTCACTCTGGTTGTTATACACGGGAATGGCGTGCTGTCCGTCTCTTGCTGCATTTCTGTATTATTATTATTAATAGCCAAGCTACATCCCTAGTTGGAAAAGCAGGAGGGTATAAGTCCAAGGACTGCAATAGAAAAGGAGGAAATAAGGAAATAAATAAACTACATGAGAAGTAATGAACAATTAAAATGGAATATTTTAAGAACAGTAACAACATATTATTGTTATTATTAATTCTGGCTAAGGTACAAATCTAGCAGGAAAAACAGGAGGCTATAAGTCCAAGGACTCCATTAGGAAAAAAAATAGCCCATTGAGGAAAGGAAATGAGGAAATAAATAAACTACATAAGTAATGAACAATTAAAATGGAAATATTTTAAGAACAGTAACAACATATTATTATTATTACTGGCTAAGGTACAAATCTAGCAGGAAAAGCAGGAGGCTATAAGTCCAAGGACTCCAATAGGAAAAAATAGCCCAGTGAGGAGATAAAATATGGAAATAGATAAACTACAAGAGAAGTAATAAACAATTAAAATGGAATATTTTAAGAACAGTTACAACATTAAAATGATATTATTATTGCTAGCTAAGCTACAACCCTAGTTGGAAAAGCAGGAGGCTATAAATCCAAAGGGTCCAAAAGAGAATATATCCTACTGACGAAAGGAAATAAGGAAATTAATAAACTACAAGAGAAGTAATGAATAATTCAAATTAAATGTTTTAAGAATAGT
>NW_027169272.1:27500-41991 GCF_036898095.1 Palaemon carinicauda
ATATAATATATATGTGTGTGTTCATATATATACAAACATACATTAATACATACACATACATACATACACACACACACACATATATATATATATATATATATGTATATATATATATATATATATATCTATATATATATATATATATATATAGATATATATATATATATATACATACATACATACATACATACATACGCATATACATTTTCCAATATATGACTAAATCTACCAGTTATTTTCATTCTCCATTGGTAATTTCCATTTAAAAACCTGCTCTTACAAACCACACATAGCAATCCATCACAAATGAACTTTCCTTATGACATACCGGCAATACCTTTACTTACTTATACACGTTTACGCAAGCAGGTGTCATTACCATCGCGATGTCTTTCGACGAAGTGTTTCCATAGCATTCACGTCCCTCTGGATCGGAATGACTGAATAATGCACGGGGCTTATTTACGTCCGAATGTAGGTTAAGTCCCTCATCAGGAATGCCTTGTCTTCTCAAGGGGGCTGGTTGATGTCACTGCGCAGTCACTCGACCCGTGTCGGTTGTCACTGCTCAGAATTAATTGGCTCGGAAAACAATGGATTGATAAGATCCTAATAATGGCTTAGAAATTTTAATAATTCAAGGAGCAGATTCAAGAATCCTCGACTGCCTCATTAAGGACTTGTGAATATGTTTTAAAGCTATGGAGTTCAGTAAGGAACTTTTTTGGGATATTCGAGTCAGTAGTGGAGAGTGGTTCTCAAAAAACCTTAAATTTCAAGTGTGAACCAGTGATCTTTTAATCCACAATGTACTGCAGATTTTGATAGACTCGGGAAACCTTGAGTGTCTCATTAGAGATATCTATATATATTTTAAACTGGTGGAGTTTTAAGAGTCCCCCACTTAGTGTGAAAGTATGGAACTTTTTGGAATATTCGAGTTGATAATTTTCCACTATCGGGTTAGAGTTCTCTTGGTTGAGAGTACACCCAGACACACTATTCTATCTATTTCC
Organism: Palaemon carinicauda; assembly: GCF_036898095.1. Taxonomy (NCBI): domain Eukaryota; kingdom Metazoa; phylum Arthropoda; class Malacostraca; order Decapoda; family Palaemonidae; genus Palaemon; species Palaemon carinicauda. The sequence continues at coordinate 28,517 of NW_027169272.1, forward strand.
TTTCCTCACTGGGCTATTTTCCTTGTTGGGTACCTTGAACTTGAAGTATCCCGATTTTCCAACTTGGGCTGAAGCTTAGATGATAATAATAATAATAATAATAATAATAATAATAATAATAATAATAATAATAATAATAATAATAATAATAATAATAATAATAATAATAATAATAATAATAATCCTTAAAATTCAATTTTGAGCCACTGTTCTGTTAATCCACTATGTACTGTGGATGTGGATATCTCTAATTTCTATTAAAAATTACATTGCCGAAGGGAAGCTCATTGATAAAACCCCTATCAACTATCATTGTGTTGAAATTTTATCTGACTTAAGTTTGAAAATATTTTTTCGTAGCAAAATCATTTTTTTTATCCGTGTAATATGAATGAAATACCCAAAGTGAAATAATCTCCTCAAAATTTTTCTACGAATTATGTTACGATGCGTTAGTGTTTAAGACCTTGATTATGAATTCATATAGTCTTTAAAAAAGTCACCTTAGTTCCATATAATTTATGAATAGTGTTATGTGCTTTAACAACCTGCTTGTGAATTTAGATAAAGTCTTAAAAAATGACACCTTAATGTTATGTGCTTTAACACCTTGCTTGTGAATTTAAACAAAGTATTAAAAAATGCACCTTAGTGTTATGTGCTTCAACACCTTGCTTGTGAATTTAAACAAAGTATTAAAAAATGCACCTTAGTGTCATGTGCTTCAACACCTTGCTTGTGAATTTAGATAAAAAAAAAACTTAGTTCCAAATATTTTAAGAATAATGTTATCTGCTTTAGGACCTTGCTTTTGAATTTAGGTAAAGTCTTAAAAAAAAGACACATTAATGTTATGTGTTTTAAACACCTTGCTTGTAAATTTTCAAATATGGAATTTAAAAAGAAGATATTGCATACTTGACTAAACAAGAGACAAACAACATTGCAAATATATCTTATATAAAACAAGCCATCGAAAGTGTCGGCTCTTATGCCATTATGAATTCACGCTAGCTTCCTAATGCCGTATGTTGTGGGTAATCCTGTGTAATAATACTCTCTCATTAGGAGCCTTTACTTTCATATCAACTAATTAGATACCGCAAAGACATGTCATTATGTCCACAAATCTCTCCCTAGTAATGTTATGGTGTAATGTATTAAAAAATTATGCGCTGTCAATTATTGATGTCTCTAAGGCACGTCCGTTGTCTTGCGTCACGGTATATACCCTTTTAGGTATAATGGACTAATATTCCCTTATATGTGTCTCACGATTAGGCACTGCGGAGAAAAGGACATTCTTTTTATTTAGATTGTTTATAGTTATTTCCGTCATACTTCCAGTAATCATTGATTGTCTAAGGCAATTTTTCCAACATAATTTTAAATATATATATATATATATATATATATATATATGTGTGTGTGTGTGTATATATATATATGTATATATATATTTAATTCCTTTGTTATCTTACGATTAAACAACTGCGGAGAAAAGGACATTCTTTTTGTTGAGATTGTTCATAGTTATTTCTGTCATACTACCAGAAATTATTGATGTTTCAAACATGATTTTTTTATAAGTTTTATTGCCGAGGTCTTTTGTTATTTCACGATTAGGCAACTATAGGGGAAAAGGACATTCTTTTTGTTTTGATTGCTTATAGTTATTTTCGTCCTACTTCCACTAATCATTATTTGTCTAAGGCAATTTTTCCAACATAATTTTTTATATATATATTTTTTAATCCCTTTGTTATCTTACGATTAATCAACTACGGAGAAAAAGACATTCTTTTTATTTAGATTGTTCATAGTTATTTCCGTCATACTTCCAGTAATCATTGATTGTCAAAGGCAATATTTTTATTTCCGAGTTCCTTGGTTATTTTACAATTAGGCAATTACAAAGAAAAGTACATGGGTTTTTAATTTGTATTGTTTGTAGTTATTCCCGTCATAATTAATGAAAAAAATCAATGATTATTAAGATAATTTCTCAAATCTATCTTTTTATAATTTCATTTCCGAGTTCCTTTTTTATTTTTACGCTCAGGCCACTACAGAGGAAAGGATAGTTTTTATTCATGTAGTTTATAGTTCTTTCCCGTCATATTCCCAAAAATCATTGATTATCAAAGCATTCTTTTTTAAAAACTAATTTTGTTGATAGGTTTTTGTCTAAGATTTTGTCTGTTTTTACTTGTTATTCTTTTTCCATTCTCGTCTTTCTCACCGCTGATATATTATCGCAAAATTTACTTCATACATTGTATTTTCATCAATGAACTTTTCAGCAATATGATGCAATTCTTTGTTAGTAAACGAGAAAGAAATATAGGAACGTGCCCCGCACAATTTTGTTGTTTCCCCTTGTTTGGAATTTCAATATTTTGCTCTTCACTGTTAAAAAAAAAACCGTAATTTTAATCCGAAATTCTCCGCAAAAATATACTGTTCTCAGTCGTATTTCAGTAGAATACAGGCGACCGTAATTTTATCCTACTTTGTTATTATCTTTTACGGTTGGTGACTGTAATATCCCTGCTTTACGTCCATATATCTGTTTTTAGAACGGTAAATGCCTGGAAACATTTATACCATTATTTTTACGGTTTTTTTTTAAGGCAAATTTCTTAACAGTGTAGGTATCAGAACTCTCCATCTGCCACATGTTCCCTGATATCTCCCATCTTCAAAGACTCCAGGTTACGCTCTTTTCCATATTGTGGTTGTGCCCTCGACTCACCTTTTCACGTTTCAAAAGACAAGAACAACATTTTGCCATATGCGGCCTTATTTTCGGCGACCTCCGAAAGGGAGAAAGTATTCCAAAGTGTTAAGATGAACTGCGTTTAGGGTTATGGTGGCCTGGTGGTAGCGTCTTTAACTGGTGATTGCCAGACTTGGGTTCGAGTCCTGCTCAAGCACGATAATTCCTTGGGTCGCTACAACCTCGCCATTGTTGTGAGCTAAATATGGGTGGGCGAGTTTGGGGAGCTTTTACGTCTATCTGCTGAGTCATCAGCAGCCATTGCCTGGTCCTCCTTGGTCCTAGCTTGGGTGGAGAGTGGGATTGCATATATATATATATATATATAAATGTGTGTGTGTATATATACATATATATATATATATATATGTGTGTGTGTATATATATATATATATATATATGTATATATATATATATATATATATACACATTCTGTATGGGGTATGCGTGTGTGAATAATTGAGTTTACATATCTAATTTGCATATAAGAACTAAAAGGTCCAAATATTGCCTACTGAATTATTCGTAGGTTAATAAGACCTCAGAAAAAACTATGTCATAGCAACTGAATAGAAAGATCCCAAAATGAAAGAGAAAGTAATTTTTCCAATAGTTATGCGTTACAATAGAATTCCTTAAGTATTTCCTCGTGTTTTCGTTTAATGAGAGAAATGAGTGAAAGGACAATGAGGTGCGTAATTGACGCAATGAATGTACATATAGATATAAAGTGAAAGCTGTTGAGGTTCATTATCTCGTATGAATGGCTGGGATGAAAATTAAGATGAATGGGTTGACGGGAGAAGGATGTTGAGAATTAGGTTCTATTTACATCTTTAATAATAGTGTACGCCCCCCGTCAAAAATGACGGATAAATATTTATATAGATGTGCACACACCCATGTATCCCCCTATCCTACACTACAAACACGGCAGTTTCAGGAAGTTGTGGGAGATTGTGTTTTTTTTTTTTTTAGATTATACCTCTGGCAATACTTACTCTCACCAGGTAGGGCTACTTCCTCTCTCCCTACCCGAGGGATGGGGAGAGACCGATTAGTCATGGGTCTGGCAATGCTGCTGAGCGTGACAAGAAAATAAATAGATGAATATATAGAGATGTTAAGACGTCGTTGTTAAATAATAATAATAATAATAATAATAATAATAATAATACATTATTATAGATATTTAGCGGTTTATAAAACAGAGCTAAATTATTTTTAACTAATAAAGTATTTGAATGGTAAATGATACATGTACGAATATTGATATATAAACCTCAGTTGACTTATTTTGTCAAAGCGCCAGTAAAGTTGTTATCAATCATCTGAAAAAGGTGAATAATAACTAAAACTGCTGATTAGTGCTTTCTTCTCTACATGACCCCCATGTGGGTTGGGGGTCATTGCCAACAGTGTGACTGATGTGGCACACTGTGAGGTCTTAGCAGTGACCTTTTGACCCTTAGCTATGTTACTTTTTTACTTTCACATTTTTAAACCATTCCATTTGGTCTCTTTAACCAATCCCTTTGGTCTCTTTAACCAATCCCTTTGGTCTCTTTAACCAATCCCTTTGATCTCTTTAGTCAATCCATTTGCTCTGTTGACCCATCTCTTTGCTGTCTTAAACTAATTAATTTGCTATCTTTAACCAATCCCTTTGCTCTCTTTAGTCAATCCATTTGCTCTGCTGACCCATCTCTTTGCTGTCTTTAACTAATTCATTTGCTATCTTTAACCAATCCCTTTGCTCTTTAGTCAATCCATTTGCTCTATTTAACCAATCCATTTCCTGTCTTTAACCAAAGCCTTTGCTATCTTGATCCAATCCCTTTGCTCTCTTTAACCAATCCCTTTCCTCTCTTCAACCAATCCATTTGTTCTATTTAACCAATCTCTTTGCTCTCTTTAACCAATCTCTTTGCTCTCTTTAAGCAATACTTTTGTTCTCTTTAACCAGTCTATTTGCTCTTTAACCATTCCCTTTCCTCTCTTTAACCAATCCCTTTCCTCTCTTAAACCAATCCCTTTCCTCTCTTTCCCTCAGGCTCTCCAACGTCTTTGATTTTATTTGCGTATTTTAGAATATCTTCGGCTTACCCTAATCAGATTCTAATTGATTAATTTGTAATATATAAGTCAACGGATAAACGGAAAAATAAACAAATGACTGAATAGGTAGGCATATTGTTTGCATCTTATTTGGTATTGATAGAATAAAATGCGCTATACTCGCTTCAAAACGTATATATGAATATTAGATGAGAGAGAGAGAGAGAGAGAGAGAGAGAGAGAGAGAGAGAGAGAGAGTACATCATTATTTGTGTAAATGTTTCCTTGTTTTGCCCTATAAATGTATAATGGGAGATGAAAGGAAATATATGTATATATGTATATATATATATATATATATGTGTGTGTGTGTGTGTGTGTATATGAATATATATATATATGTATGTATGTGTGTATGTATTTATATATACACATTTATACATACATACACACGCACATACATACACACACACACACACACACACACATATATATATATATATATGTATATATATATATATATATATATATCCATTACAGAATAAGAGATGAATTCAAAAACATAAATACGTAATTCTATCTAAAGGTATAGATACTAAGAAACTAACATAGTATTGTCATTGCTTGAAGCTAGTCAAGGTTCATGACTAAATATAGCCAGCTGATTGCATAACATTTATGATGCCAGAAAGGAAGAAGACGTGAGTATTAGGTATCTCTCGTATTTGGAAGCACTGGTTGCTGCAGTCACCGACAATGCTAATTATGATGGACGCGTGACTGTAATAATTGTAATGGCTTCAAGGGGGAGTTTAACTCTTCCATGCATGACGGCGTTGGAACACTATTGGCGTATGTTAGTTGAAGAGATTGGTGTGTGTGTGTGTGTGTGTGTATATATATATATATATATATATATTCACACACACACACACACACACACATATATATATATATATATATATATGTATGTATATTCAACGTGGTGATGAAACTGGCCAAACCCCATGCATAACTAGGGACATTTCTGATGCCTTTGTCCTGCAGTGGGCTAGAAACGACTGTATTTGTTGTTGTTGCCGTATATACTTTTATATGTGTATATATATATATATATATATATATTAATATATATATATATATATATATATATGTACATATATATGCATATATATAAGTGTTTATATATATAATGAATATATATGTGTGTGTGTTTATTGACAAGCATACGCAGATAAATATGTGTACATATATAGGTATATATATACTTACGTGTATATTCAATGCATGTAGCCTGTATTATTATTATTATTATTATTATTATTATTATTATTATTATTATTATTATCAATATTTTCAATAACCGTTTGCTCTCCGAGAATAAGCGAATACGCAGATAAGATTCATTTGCCTCTCCTTAAATTCATCGCGGATGTCCCAAGCCACAAAAGAATAACTCGCGGGGGTCCTATGGTGCATGCCAATGACATCAGGATGATCAATGAGGAATATTCTAGGTTCTAGATTACCATGGGGCTGGGAGATGTTGATACAGGCTCCGCCCACTCCCCATGAAATAGGGGGTTGGCATCGCTCTCCTCCCACCCCCACTTTCCTCTTTGTGCCATGTACATTAATAGGTCTTTGGTGTGATGGACTGGTAGATTTTCTTGGCACACGGTGGGCGTAAGAACACGGAGATTCCTGTTGCTTTGGAGGTTAGTACGTGGGTATTGAAGGCGGGCATGGTAGGCCTTGGAAGTATTGGTCGCATGTGGGTATAATTGGAAGATGATCAGATTTTTATTGGTTCTTTTTTGGGTTCGTTTCCAGTTTTTGTGAGTGTTCGCAATGGTAAGAGGTGATGTTATCGCAACTGGAACAAGATGTTTTTTAGCTGTGTCTAATACGTTTTGATTCTGTTTCCCTTTCAATTCTTAGGAGAAGATGATCAGATTTTTATTGGCTCTTTTTTTTGGGTTCGTTTTCAGTTTTTGTGAGTGTTCGCAAGGGTAAGAGGTGATATTATCCCAACTGGAACAAGATGTTTTTTAGCTTCGTTCAACGCCTTTTGATTCTGTTTTCCCTTCAGCTGTTAAGAACCCTTTTAAGAACACTATGCTATCTATTTCTCTTCTTCTTGTTATTTTAGTTTTTATAGTTTACATATGAAAGATTTATTTTGATGTTGTTATTGTTCCCAAACTTCTCTTGTGGTTTATTTCTTCCTTTCCTTTCTTCACTGCTATTTTCCCTATTGGAGCCCTTGGGCTGTAGCTTAGCAAGTAATAATAATAATAATAATAATAATAATAATAATAATAATAATTATTATTATTATTATTATTATCATTATTATTGTTATTATTATTATTATTATTATTATTATTATTATTATTTAATTATTTATTATTATTATTATTATCTGATAATCACAGTCTACAGAGACTGATGGTTTATAGTGTGAGGTTATTATTATTATTATTATTATCATTATTATTATTATTATTATTATTATTATTAATTTTTTTTAATCACATTCGACAGAGACTGGTTTATTATTATTATTGTTATTACTACTACTACTACTACTACTACTACTACTACTACTACTACTACTACTACTACTACTATTATTATTATTATTATTATTATTATTATTATTATTAACTCCAGGGTTATCTTTCATTTCTAAACGGAACTACCACTGATAGTGAAATTTAGAATGATTTCTCATTGTGTGGAACGGAAAGTCGGGAGTTCCACGTGACGTGCCTAGCGCAGTTCCGAAAAACTCTTAGACTTATTTTTACATCAATATGTGTTTTGTGCATGTTGGGCTCGCGTGGTGTCCTCTCTCTCCTCTCTCTCTCTCTCTCTCTCTCTCTCTGCTTATATATATATATATATATATATATGTCTATATATATATATATATATAGATATATATTAATACTATATATACAGTATGTATTTATACACAACAGTATATATATATATATATATATATGTGTGTGTGTGTGTGTATATATATATATATGTATATATATAAATATATATATATATATATATATATTTATATATATATCCTTAATAAAAAACACTAAGTGAAATATATAGGCTTTGATACCTCAACTCGAGACCCTGTCCCACCTTTAACAACAAAAACAACAACTATCTCACTTTTGTACACATCATCTTCTCCTACGCCTATTGACGCAAAGGGCCTCAAAGGGTCTTTGTACACAAGGTTAATATATTTTTATACATGACATACGATAAAAAATACCACATTAGAGTTGAATGTGAGGCAAACCTATTCACCACTCTATTAATATTCTCCCCAAACTATTTGACAGAATTTAGATAATCTACCGATAGAAAGGAAAATCGATGACGAATATTTACTTTACTATAGTCCATTTCTTTTAGCGATGCATATTTGCACCGACTCGCAGCGGTGCCCTTTTAGCTAGGAAAAGTTTCCTGATCGCTGATTGGTTAGAATTATCTTGTCCAACCAATCAGCGATCAGGAAACTTTTCCGAGCTAAAAGGGTACCGCTCCGAGTCTGTGCATATCTGCATCGCTAAAAGAAATGGACTATAGTGTACGCGACCCGCCAAAATGACTGCTAAGTATTTAGAGAGATGTGCAAGCACACGCAGGCGCACACATTCAACTCTTCCCACCCCTCGCCCTTTCTTAACCACAACACGGCAGTTTAGGCAATTTGTCGGTGTTTGTGGTTTCCGAGTTTACCTTTCGGGAAACCCTGTCTAACCAGGGTATGTCTACTTCATCTGCCCCCACGGAGAGGGACGGGGAAAGAACGAATTACTTATAGATTTGGCAATGCAGCTGAGCGTGATCGGAAAAAAAAATATTGTACCCTGAAGAAGTGTATATTAAAATGCACGAAAGCGCCAGGTACTGAAGTATTTTATTATTTCCCACTTACCTTTTTTACACACACACACACACACACACACATATATATATATATATATATACATATATATATGTATATATATATATATATATATACATATATATATATATACTGTCTATATATTTATATAAATACATATATATATATATATATATATTTATTCATATATTTATTTATTTATATATACTGTCTATATATATATATATATATATATACATATACTGTACTGTATATATCCATACACTTTCTCTATTCTATAAGGGATATTGCGTAAGAATAACTGGAGGCTATATACACTATGAATCCTTCGGCCTTTGAGCAACGATGTTGCTGAGATCAACAAGGCCCTGGTATTTCTTTGATGATGGGCGTATGCCGCTTTGGTTTTTATACCTTTTTTAGTCTTTGTTATTATTCTTTGGCTCTGGAAACCGACTCTCTCGTGCCACGAAGGTTATTCTTAGAGAAATTAATTGGAAACGTCAGTTTTGCTTATAGAATATTAAGGCTGAAAAGAATCTTTTTGGAAGATTGTTAAAGGAATTTTACAAATGTGGATGAAATGTGAAAATTAGTAATCAATTTGGATGAAACATAGTAGGTATTATTATTATTATTATTATTATTATTATTATTATTATTATTATTAGTGTTGTTGTTGATGTTATTATTATTATTATTATTATTATTATTGTTGTTGTTGTTGTTATTGTTGTTGTTATTATTATTAGCTAAGCTACAACCCTAGTTGGAAAAGCAAGATGCCATAATTACTAGCTATGCTACAACCTTAGTTGGAAAACAAGATGCTATAAGTACTAGCTAAGCTACAACCTTAGTTCGAAAAGTGGGTTTCTATGAGCCAACGGGATCCATCAGGAAAAACAGCCCCGTGAGGAAAGAAATCAGGAAACAATAGAATAGTGGGGTTGAGTGTACCTCACGCAAGAGTGAAGAACATTTTAATCCGGCCTTTGGTTCACATGACGGACTTCACATGTCCGGGAAACCACCTTTTCTATACCAAGAAGGATAATAGGACCCGAGCAGGACTTGTCATATTCGTTGCAATGGTAAACATTGTCACTAAGAGAACACGTCACCTGAACCCCACCTACGAGGCGTCAATGTTTCCTATGACTCTGATGATACCAAAATGGAGTTTACCTTATAAAATCAGTCGTAGGAGTGTCAAGGATTTTGATTCCCTGTGTCCCTTAAGTTCGCTTGATTCAACTTTTGTTTTTACTGCCTCAGAGACAATCATAAAGCAGCCCCCCCCCCCCTCTCTCTCTCTCTCTCTCTCTCTCTCTCTCTCTCTCTCTCTCTCTTGTCTTTGTCTGAGAGATCCTATTAGCTGTTCCTTGACGCCCAATATATGCCCACGCAAAATAATCCTTGCGTCAGATAAATCCAAGGTCGCCTTGGCCACTAGTGTTCCACCCATAGTGGCAAAAACAGAAGAAAATAAGGTCATAAAAATTATATAGATTTTGAAAATATCCGTGAAATGAATTTGAAATTTTTAGAGTGGAATTTGCTTAAGGAGACATTTGCTTATTTATAGAGGTATTCGATTAAGTAGACATTTGCTTTGCAGTTAGTAGTAGTATCCGGTTAACTCGATATTTGCTTTTGCAGTTAGTAGTGGTATTCGGTTAGTTTGACATTTGCTTTTGCAGTTAGTAGTAGTATCTGGTTAGTTTGACATTTGCTTTTGCAGTTAGTAGTGGTATCCGGTTAGTTTGACATTTGCTTTTGCAGTTAGTAGTAGTATCCGGTTAGTTAGACATTTGCTTTTGCAGTTAGTAGTAGTATCCGGTTAGTTTGACATTTGCTTTTGCAGTTAGTAGTAGTATCGGTTAGTTTGACATTTGCTTTTGCAGTTAGTAGTAGTATCCGGTTAGTTTGACATTTGCTTATGCAGTTAGTAGTAGTATCCGGTTAGTTTGACATTTGCTTTTGCAGTTAGTAGTAGTATCCGGTTAGTTTGACATTTGCTTATGCAGTTAGTAGTAGTATCCGGTTAGTTTGACATTTGCTTATGCAGTTAGTAGTAGTATCGGTTAGTTTGACATTTGCTTATGCAGTTAGTAGTAGTATCCGGTTAGTTTGACATTTGCTTTTGCAGTTAGCAGTGGCATTCGATTGAATAGACATTTGATTTTGCAATTGTGTAGAAGTATTCAGTTAAAAAGACATTTCTATTCAGTTTGGTAGAGACAGTCGGTTAACTGGACATTTGCTTATGCAGTTAGTAATTGTATCCGGTTAACTTGACAAATGATTTTTTCAGTTAGTAGTGGTATTCGATTAAATAGACATTTGCTTTTGAAATTTTGTAGATTTATTCGGTTAAGAAGGCTTTTGGTATTCAATTTTGTAGAGACATTCGGTTGACTTCACATTTGTTTAGTAAGTTAATACTATTTTGGGTGAGGTAATTTTGAGTATGAGTACCATTATGAGTTATGATGATAATGATAGTGATTTTTATAGTGAATTAATATTTTATTGATAATAATAATAATAATAATAATAATAATAATAATAATAATAATAATAATAATAATAATGATGATAACAACAACAACAACAACAACAACAACAACAACAACAACAACAACCGTCATCATCATCATAATAATAAGCACAAATTTTAATCGCATAATCCATGATTATTTTGAGGAGTTCTGACGAAATAGATAATGCAATTTTGCATCTTCTTTGCATGAGAACGTGAGACTTCAGGTCAGCATCGTGTGACGGTCTTTGATTTCTACCGATTCTCACGCGTTCCGAAAAGTCTGGAAAGACTATTTGAATTTTATTAAGCGCAGCTCTTCAGCCGAAACCGCATTGCTCCTTGAAATGATTGGAAATTAGCTCCGTAATGAAGATGGAGTAGATAAAAAAGAAATATTTGTCCATTGATTTACCCTGATGGCTTTTAATGTTGCATTTTAGAGGATTATGACGGCTCTCAATGTCCTATGACTTGAAAGGTTTAAAGGCCCCTCATGAGTGGCAGAGGCAAGGGACAGTGACATTGCCCTATTAAGCAGGACAATGCCCCAGAGACTGACCATATATGATCAGCGCCCAAGCCTCCCTCTTCACCCAAGCTAGGACCAGGGAGGGCCAGACAGTGGCTGCTGATGATTCAGAAAATAGACCTATAGGCTCCCCCAAACTCCCAAAGCGTAGCTCACAAGAATGGTAAGATTGCAGACACTAAAGGAACTAATGAGTGTTAGCGGGACTCAAACCCCCGTCTGGCAAACAACAGGCAGGGATTTTACCAATCAGGTTTTAATAATTGAAATAATGTAATTATTTTCCTAATCAGGTGGTTGAATAATTGGAACTTCAGAGGTTCAAACTTGCAGTTAATGATTTTATGTTGAACAGGTTGACGTAAGTCTCTCTTCATAGTTTATATATGGCAGATCCATTTTAATGTGGTTACTGATCTTTAGATATTTTATATTCATTATTTAATATACAGTTTATTTATGTCCTTTTCTCACTGGGATATTTTTTGCTGTTGGAGCCCTTGGGCTTATAGCATCCTGATTTTCCAGCGAGGGTTTTAGTTTGGCTAATAATAATAATAATGATGATAATAATAATAATAATTATGATGATGATGATGATGATGATAATAGGAGGTTGATTTAAATAAATGTGATGCCAGTTGTGCAATGAGCTTTCGCTGATTATGCCTTTTCAAAACGCGGATTGAGCATAACGTTGAATAGGAGGATATGAAATATGTCAAATTGAAGACTTATTACTGGAAAACAGCTACAAGAAATTTTTTGAAGAGGTCTAGTATTTCATGACTGGAAGTGATGGATGTAATAATAATAATAATAATAATAATAATAATAATAATAATAATAATAATAATAATAATAATAATAATAATAGTAATAATGATAATAATAATAATAATAATAATAATAATAATAATAATAATAATAATAATAGTAATAATAATAATAATAAGTAAAAGACGAGCAATAAGGTTAAGCAACACCGAGCCATAACAGTACTTTGTTAGATTACTCCCTGACCATCTGTGGGACTTATTCATGGAACTATCAACCTCATCAAAAAGTCCTGGTCTTTGAATTTGGCAACAGGCCTTAGGAGTCCTTTGTGACTGGAATAACGTCACGAAAAAAGCTAGATAATCCAACGGGATTTGTGTCGTAATGGTATAAATAAAGCCACCTTGAACCGCGCAACCGGTAGTGAGAGACACCGATCGTGAAATATTCATTCCAGCCGTGTGAAAAGTCGTGTCCGAATGTAACGACGTCGACTTGGGTCTCGCATTTCTCCCGAAACAGAGAATGTTTTTTTGCAACATTTTGCTTTGTTACTATTTCAGATTTTTTATAGGTTCATGTTTAAAAGTATTAACGCAATCACGCCCACAAACACGATCTTTTGTGTTCAACTCCCCCACCCTCGCGTCTTTGTTCTTTGGAACACGCCCGTTTGGTAGGTTCGCCCACGCATGACTTTTTTTCCCCCAATGAGGCTGATATGCCACGACCTTACTGAACGCACCTGATAGGGCACAGCCCTTCTGAACGCCCCAGATTAAGTAATGTTTATTAATATATGTTGGTCGAGGTCATTTTTGTTTTTCCTACTAGACCTCTCTCTCTCTCT
>NW_027169273.1:12500-27500 GCF_036898095.1 Palaemon carinicauda
CCATCAAATTAGAGGATCCTCGTATGGGGCTGCATATAAAGGTAGTTCCTTGACGGCGCTCGTAATGAAGAGGTCGGATTGCAGTTCGGGGACTTGATCCCATCTGGGAGAGAATAGGTCTGCGTCCGTGGACCATACTAACTCTATCGGCCTGAGCCTGAGTAGAGCATCCACTGTCACATTGCGGATAGGTTGCATGTGAACTGCTGACAGGTGCCCTCCCTTTAAGTGAGGGATTACTAACTACACCTAGACTGTATGAGACGTTCCTTAGCATCATCGATTGCAGCGTCTCGTTATTGTTTTGGAGTCCCAGATCAGCCGTAGACAATCTGATCTGCTTGGAGAGAGTTTCCCTACTCAGGACTGGACCAACATGGTCCCGGGATTTTGGGCTTTGACCTTTGTTAGGGAACCGATTAAGGAAGGACCGCTATCGGTCTTTTTAGGCTTCTTCGAGCATTTGATGCTTGTTTTCCTCAAGGCTCCCAGCGCATCTTGCAGCAGTGCTCTTAGCACAGGGCCTGCCTTATTGCCAAACTGGAGACACACCTTGCCATCTCCTTTTAACCTTCCCAAATGAAGGAGAGTTGGAGTGACAATAGGCTTCAATGGCTTTCCAGTCATTGAAACCTTTGAGCCGTAGAGAATCGAGACTTCTTGAAGTTTATCTTTCACCCACGATGTTCCAGGGAGCGGATAATTTCTTGGATATTCATAGACCAGCTACCTTGGATGCTGTCCCCCCCAACCTCTTGTCCAGGAACATTGTTGCCTGAATATTCTTAGGCTTAAATATTGCATAACCTTGTTTGCCAATTTTTTGAAGGCAGCTAGGACTCTCTAGTCTGACGAGTATCTTTCCTAGGAAGTGCGTTACTTTGTGTAACTTGAATCCTAGATAGGAGGGGAAATGGTGATTGACTGGAAGTTGCCGATAGACGAATTTCAAGGCTGGTAAGACTATAGGCACCATTTTTTGCAGTGGGGTAAACACTGAACTCTTTATTTGGACTTGTTGAGTGGGGAAAAGTCCGAATTTTCTTGAGTCCTCGTAAACACACAACGACCCTTCCCTGGAATTCGGTGGACTAAAGTTTCTTTATCATCTGTGTGCTCTAGAGCTCTCAGGTAAACTCCTCCAGGAGGATTTTGGATTATCGGAGGAGTTGAGGAAATAGTGGTAGTAACATATCCACCTCTCATATTAGTCCCATCTTGATTAGGCCATGGACCCAAGGATCAAAGGTCCAGCGATCTTAACCCTGGATAGGTACGATGGGTCGTTCGCGACCCCGAGCGTAAAAAAAAAACAGGTTTTTCTCACGTGACTCACCCCCGTGACTGAATTTGTGGGTGATCGACCTGCAGGAGGTGTCTCCCCTACACGCTCTAGTAGTGTCCAGATGTGCATTGCTGTAGCTGTACTCCTCCCCGATTTCTGAGACGCGTCGGGGTCGAGCGCGACCGAGTTTACCCTTCTAAGGTAGTTTGCCTAATTATCAAAGTTATTACGTATTATGAAATTGTCGTAGAATGGTGCAACTTGTATAGGTTATCAGTTGTGGAAAGTCTTGGTGGATTGTTTGGCTACCATGTGCATGATTTTTTTTTAGTTAAAATATCGTTCATCACCACGAGGACCATTTTACCGCGAGTGACCCTTTTTCATTTTTTTTCATTTTTTTGCCGAGTCATTTTTTCCGTAAGATATTACTAAATAGTGTCGTAAAACTTTTGCTTGTTTAGTGTTGAAAGTGTGTCTAGATGATCTGGCTACCCATGCGTGACTTTGTTTTTGTCAGATACGACGTAGTTATTGGTATATTGGGTATTTAACTGCGGTTACCAATTTCTGTTTTTTTTCAATATTTGTAAAATTACTACGTAGTAAGGAATTGCCGTATATTATTCATTTTTTTTTTCATGTTTATGTGTTTGAAAGTGTGCCATGATGGTTGGGCTAACACGTGCATGTCTTTTTTTTATCTGAGATGCCGTATATTAGAATGTCGGGCATTTTACCGCGAGTGCCCCTTTTTATTTTTTTTTAATTTTTTTGCCAAGTCATTTTTCCGTATGATATTGCCAAATAGTGTCGTAAAACTTTTGCTTTTTTAGTGTTGGAAAGTGTGTCTAGATGATCTGGCTACCCATGCGTGATTTTGTTTTTGTCAGATACGACGGAGTTATTGGTATATTGGGTATTTAACTGCGGTTGCCAATTTCTGTTTTTTTTTCAATATTTGTAAAAATTTACTACGTAGTAAGGAATTGCCGTATATTATTGATTTTTTTTTCATGTTTATGTGTTAGAAAGTGTGCCTTGATGGTTGGGCTAACACGTGCATGTCTTTTTTTTTATCTGAGATGCAGTATATTAGAATGTTGGGCATTTTTCCGCGAGTGCCCCTTTTTATTTGTTTTGCATTTTTTTTGCTTAGTCATGTTACCGTAAGGAATTGGCAAGTAGTGTCGCAAAACTTATATTTTTATAGTGTTGGAAAGTGTTTCTAGATGATCTGGCTACCCATGCCTATTTTTTTTTTTAGCCAGATATGGCGTATATATAAGTATGTGTTCGATTTTCCTGTGATTGCCATTTTTTCGTTTTTTCCCATTTCTTTCAAAATTACTACGTACTAAGGAACTATCACAGAGTAATGATTCATTTATATGTTTATTTGTCGGAAAATGTGCCTTGATGGTTTGCCTAGCACGTGGCTGAAATTTTTTTTTTTCTGAAATGCATTATATTAGAATGGCCATTTTTTCCACGAGTGCCCCTTTTTATTTGTTTTGCATTTTTTTGCTTAGTCATGTTACCATAAGGAATTGGCAAGTAGTGTCGCAAAACTTATAATTTTATAGTGTTGGAAAGTGTTTCTAGATGATCTGGCTACCCATGCCTATCTTTTTTTTAGCCAGATATGGCGTATATATAGGTATGTGTTCGATTTTCCGGTGATTGCCATTTTTTCGTTTTTTCCCAATTCTTTCAAAATTACTACGTACTAAGGAACTATCACAGTTCGGGAAATCGTCGAAGCTTAGCCAGAACTGGATTTTGTCCAAAGGAACAGCACCCATCTTCTCCGAGATGTAGTGTTTGCCGGTTAAAACCAGCATTAGCTCCGCAAACCTCCAGGGATTAGTTGTGGAGCCTGTCGGAAGGTCTTAATCTACGAGTGCTTTGTACAACTCTTTAGGAGCGACAAGTGGAGATTTACCAAGCTCTACTTTGCATTTCGCTTCCTGCTTTGTGCTCTGTTTGCACAAAATTTTCTACTAGATTCCTGACTTGGGCCCATAACTGGTTCATTCCATATAAAAGATGGATAGATGGCAGAGATATCGATGTCGTTGGCCTATGAGCCTGTTGGGACGAAGACAATTCCAACCCGACATTCTCCCCTTCCTCCCGTGGGCGCTTTTTGCCCTCCTTCCCGAAGGTTATCTGACCATCGGGAAATGTACCTTGTGTCTGGGGTACCACTATTTCCTTACTCGCTGTTGGAAATAGTAACCTACGCATCTTGTCATTAGGCAGGTAAGGTCCCGGAGAGATTTTTGAAAAGCCTCTCACCCAGTTGCGTAGTTTGAAACGAGCTGCATCCCTAGTCTCTACTGACTTGGAATTCTTTAAAACTTTGGAGAATAGGGCCCGACATACTTTGCGGGCCTGCAGGTTCCAATACTACAGGTGCTCGGAAATAATATTGCAGGGACATGAAACCTGCATGCATTGTGTCCGTAAAAACACTTACTCCTAGTTTTGCGGAAGACTGCAACACATGACATCTGGCATTCCTCCTGTAAAGAAAGGAAATTAAAATGAGTATACGATTGATTATCTCACTGATAACCAATATATTAAAGGTCTTATCTTAACAGAATAGCTTAGGATAGCAAGCTATAAAGGGATAGTAGGAAACACATACTTGTGTATCACTTGCAAACAAATGCTGGTACCTCCCCTTAGTATTAAATGTTAAGAATTTCCTTTTCGAAGGAATTCCAACTGAAAAAGGGGGTTTTTTAACCCCTGGGATAGGGAAGTGTGTACTTCTCTGTCCCTTTCTTACTGAATACTGTGGGGTATGGAAGACTGATTTTTCAATCAGCATAACAAAGAAACACTATTCCTTCAATGTAAAAGCAGTTGCAGCATAAGCTCGCATGAGGATACCCAAGATAAGCTAGAAATAGTTACTGTATAATCATACTGTAGTTTTCTATTTGCAGTATGCACTATATTGCAATATACTGGATACTGTATAATTATGTATAGTGTGATCCAGCCAATGTGTTACCTTTCTGGCAATCAACTGACTGTATGGTCCAGCTGGCATGATGCCAACTAGGCTGGGGAAAGGAAAGACATATATTTTTATATATCCAGCCCAAATCATTTGCTGTAACCTCCCTTACAAAATTAAAACATAGTTTCCTAATCATGGATACTCGAGGATAAGGGCTCTGCCCTTTAGGGGTTAGGAGTGTAACCTCCAGTCCTTAAAATTTTAATATTGCAGGGTAATCTGAAGACTGGTTTCTAATCAGAATATTGAAGAATCAAATTCTTTTAATATGAGATGGGGTTCCCCAAATATTTGGGTAGGATTTTCCAATATATTGGAAAACACTACCAGTATAAAATATACAGAAGCTTTCTATTTGTAGTATATCCTATACTGCAAAAATACTAACTACCTGTACAAACATATACTGTAGTTCAGCCAGCATGTCGTCGGCATGGCTAGCTAATACTAGCACATCTAGCCGCTAGCTGAAAGAAAGAGAGATAGCATAGAGAACAGGCTACCTAATACTGTATATATATACAGTAAAAGGGATGTAAAAGTCTACTTTTATTACCTTCTCCAGAAAGAAGGTTCAAATGGAAGGAGAGAATATAAAATTCAAGCTTCCATCCAGCTACAGTACTGTCGCCGGCAAGGATCTGTCTAAACCTTGCCAGCCGGCACCGCTAGCCAGTACAGTCGGCGTACTGCCGGTCGAGTAGGCACCATTCTGTGCCGGCCTTGTAGGTCGCACCACGGCAGTAGCCACTGTTGCTAGCAGTTCAAGAAAGAACTGAAGAACCTTTGTAAACAGAAGGGACTTCCCACTTACAGACACAATGGCCAGCAGCTGCCGGCAGTAGACATGACTGACGGCGGCAGCAGTCTTTACTGCCGGCCGGCAACTAATATGGCCTGCAGCTCACAGCTGTCATTACATTACTGCCGGTCGACAGGTGTTAAGACTGCCGGCCGGCAGCTGTCATGACTGCTGGCCGGCAGCTCTCAACTGTAAGAGGGGGAGTCTTGGCAATCCCGGCAACCCACCGGCAACAGTAAGGTTGCTGGGATTCGCCAACATAAAGGGAGAGAAGGGAAGGGAAAAGAGGGTCCTGTGAAAGGTACTTCAGGAGCCGGCTGTAGCCTGTTTTGCCCCACCTAACAAACTCCGTTCCTGTATTAGAACTATCCCATGTGGCTAAATAATTTTATTCCTTAGCCTAGGGTTTGATTAATACGATTAAGAGGTTGGTAGCACCCTCGCCACCACCTCTAATGGTAAGGAAACGGGGTTGTAGTGCCAGTGTCTCCTAAGCATTAGAAGAATTCTATCCCTCAGCCTAGGGTCCACTAACACAGGACTAGTCTGCTAGGTCACAGGAAGAAGGTTCATATCGTACAGACCCTTCAGGAGTGGCCTAGGGAGGTCTAGCCTCCTATGTCGGTAGCCTAACGTAGCAAAAGAATTCTATTCATCTTGCCAGGTAGCTACCGACCACAGACTAAATACTCTGTGATTCTGGCCAAAACCCCAAAAACCTGCATCTGTGGTTACAGGGAAAGGGCAGAAAAAAACGTAGGAAAGTCCTACCTGAATTGATGATTCTAGGGCGACCCGCTAAGGTTGTAGCCTGAGGCTACACTCAGAGAGAAAAGGGATTACCCTTAAATACCCCATTTTCAAGAGGTGTAAAATTTTCCTCTAATTTAAAGAGATACCCGTCTCTGCATAATTGAAATCACCATACACAAGGGTAACTGGGGAATGTCTAAATGAATAATAACACGCCTAGGTTAGGTTACCTAGGCGAGACTAGATCTCGGTTACCTCACTCTCCGAAACTCTACCTATATGATCGACATGGAAAGGAAAAATATGCACAACGTAAATATCTTTACAAGAATATATTGCCCAACGAACGACAGCGCTCATATCGCCTCCGGTACAGGCTAGCTCTAACCACAATAAATTAATCAAATTTCACTGTGAAAAGGGAGCTAAAAATTATTCATTGTGAAGACCCAATACTCGACTTTCCGAAGGCGAAACAAGTTGGAGAATGCATATTAAAATCCTTGAAAATCGATCGTAAAGTTACATCAACAGGGAACACCACTGAGCGAAATCGCTAAAAAATTTAGAATGTCTGCCATCTTGGGAATGGCACTGGGGTGGTGGTCAATATATATATATATATATATATATATCTATATATATATATATATATATATATACATATATATATATATATATATATATATTTCTTTATTTCATATTCTCGATATTACCAGACTAGAGTTCAATATTCGTTCTGGATAATTTCAGGTCAGGAAATAATTAGAAAACCCTTTGTGAAAGTGCATCATTTCAATAAATATCAATATTCATAGTACTTCATTTCTTTTCTTTTTTTTGAATTCGATATGTTACCAAAAAGCTAGATTTCAACTTTCTTCTGGAAAGTTTTATGGTATGAAAGTATTCTAACCCTATTTATGTGAATATATTATTTCAATATATTCCAATGGACATTTGTTTTTCATTTCTTTATTCTGAATTCGCAATATTCCTTAAACATATATTTTAATATTTTTTCATAAAAATTTTATAATCGGAAAGTATTTAATTTCGATTAATGAAACTACATTAATACGATCTAAATCAATAGATTTTTGTTTTTTACTTACTTTGAAATTACTATATTAATTTTATAACAACTCTCTACAAGTGTTCATTCATACAGCATCATCCTTAAAATCTTGAAAGTCAAAACCACAAGTATGCTGATTATATGTAAACTAATATGTTTGAGGCATTTGTTTTACAGTAGAAAATATTAACTGATGATATATATATATATATATATATATATGATAAATTTTGCACATTTTTACGTGTTTTTCATATTCAAATAAGCCATATATATTTTGATATATTAATGTCTGGATTCTCTTAACGACCTCGGGATCAGAGCCCCAGGCGAAATCTCACAAAGACAAGAGCTTGGCTCCGGCCGGGAATCGAACCCTGGTTGGCAAGCTTATATAGACAGTGACTAACCCATTCGGCCGAATGGGTTAGTCACTGTCTATATAAGCTTTCCGACCAGGGTTCGATTCCCGGCCGGAGCCAAGCTCTTGTCTTTGTGAGATTTCGCCTAGGGCTCTGATCCCGAGGTCGTTAAGAGAATCCAGACATTAATATATCAAAATATATATGGCTTATTTGAATATATATATATATATATATATATATATATTCAGTTGTTATAGTCCATTTTGCATAGTTGTGGTTTTGAATTTTAAGATTTTAAGGATAATATATATATATATATATATATATATATATATAATTTGTTTGATAGAAACTTACGGGGTATTGAATTTTTTATTCCTGATCTAGATATTAATCTTTGGCACCGTCGTTCAATTAGTTCATTATGCATGTTGCATAACATTTCTCAAAACTCTGGCGATTCTTACATTCAGATCTCCCTGGATAATTCTATCCTGTTCGTAATACTAGGCAGGTAGTTAATTCTAATAGCCATGCCTCTCCATCATGATGCTCAATACTACACAGTATTCTAGAAGTTTTATTCCAGCTGTTACCAGGTTGTGGAATGATCTTCTTAATCGGGTAGTTGAATCAGTAGATCTTTAAAAGTTCAAAGTTGGAGCAAATTTTTCTATGTTGACCAGGCTGACATGAGTCTTTATTGTTTACATATGACATATCCGTTTTTGACCTTGTTAATAGTTTATATAGGACACATCTGTTTTAACGCTGTTACTGTTTTTAGATTGATATATTGTTAATTTATTTATTTGCTTATTTCCTATCCTTACTGGGCTATCTTTCCCTGTTGGAGCCCCTGGGCTTATAGCATCCAGCTTTTACAACTTGGGTTGTAGCTTGGCTAGTAATAATAATAATAATAACAATATATATATATATATATATATGTATATATATATATATATATATATAAATTATATATATATATATATATATATATATATAGATATAGATATAGATATATATAGTTTCACCAAGATCCAAAGTCATAATTCCTGGTTCCTTGGAGAGTATTATTAATGTTTACAGAACTGAATGTTTACGGGGACATTTCAAACATTTGTAAAATAATTCTATATTATTGTCGACATTTCTGTTGGTTCAAAGTTGACAATCTTAAAATATAAATCAATGTAATATTATCATTAGTATTAAAATTAGGAGATTACCCAGCCCAATGATTCAAGCTCGATTTTTACATTGCTGGCCAGGTAATGTAATATAACTTACGAAAGAAGTTTTCTTTATTCTAGTTAAACTACTTTTATACATCTTTACAGGTATTTGTATACAGGAATGCAATACATTTTATTTAGTAATATTGTCTTTTTAAAAGTACATTCATCTCAGTGCCGGTCTTTGAGATTAGTAGACCTGCTCTTGAAAGGCATATTCCATAAAATAAAATTCTTTTTGAATTGAATTTTTTGAATCGAAAGTATTTTTCTTTCGTGTGTAGCTTTTATTTTTTTTTTTAAGAAGCTCTGAAGGTTTACCTAAAGCTTCCAATAAAAAGTCAACGGAATACACAATGTTAATTCTAAAACATTCTATGAATAGAAACAAATTTTTTCTTTTACATCAGTTCTATCTTATGAACAATGGATATGACACTAAGTGCCAGAAACTGCAAATATTTCAAGTAAAACTATTTCATTTTCTCTTGCACCTATGTTAACCGAACACAACCTCTTTATAAAAATGGTATTTAGCTTAGCTGTTTCTCTTATGAAATTATCGCCATTTTTTTATGTTTTTCACAGAGGAAGATATAACATTTTACTCAAACTATCATTTTTGTCTAATAGTGAGTGCAAAGCATGCCTCTTCCATCGTTTTTCTTTTCTAAAGTAATGTTTATGACCCATTTGCATCGGATAACAAACTCATTCGACACGAAGTAAATTTTCCATTTGCAAATTATCCTTCAATGTCAAGGATAATAAAATATTCTATCTCTAAAGTACCTTCCACTGATTAAATCTAATGATTTTATCTTTTTCTACTAAGTTTAGATTTCAGTTCTAAAAAATAGTATAAATATCATCTGTTAGACTAAATATGTTGTATCTTCGGTATGTTATTTTATTTTTATTATTTTCCTGTCTGCATATATCGATCGAAATACTGGACCAGTACGTTGAACTTACGGATACCGATACGTAATGTTCCAGTAAATGTGCTTAATTATATGACCATTCGCAACATTATTGACAAAACTGTCTCAGGAATAAATAATGATTAAACAAAGAACTTAATATGCATACAAAATGTTTGCCATTGTTGCCATCTCTCTCTCTCTCTCTCTCTCTCTCTCTCTCTCTCTCTCTCTCTTCGTGTTCATGTTTTTTTGCGACACATAAACTCCTGGTACACCTCGCTCTAAGGATATGCACCCTATAACACCCGTACTGAGCAGAGAGTTCCTGCGTTTAGCCCACACCCACCACCCCTGCCATCTTTCCCTCTGGTCTCTGTTTGGTCACTCCCCGCGCAGTATGGGTGCGACAGTGTGCATCTTTTCCGAGCGTGGTGAACCATTAATTCATGTATCCAGCTGTACATCAGTACATTTAATAACTAGTCTCCCTAAAAAGACGAAAAAGAAATAGATAAGTATGATAAAAAAATTTAGATAAAATCTGTAAATGCTTCGGCAGGAAATAGTTTCCAGCCCGGAAGTGTAATTTCAGATGTTGGTCTCGAAAAAGTTGGTGACATTATGTAAGTATTATTTCAATTCATGAGACTTTCCAATCGTACGGGATTCTCAATCTCACTCCTGATGATAAAAATTTCTTTTGCCTAATCGCAAACTTTTCCAATAAATTGAAAAGGGTGGGATGATTTTGCACCCTTTTATAGATTTGAAGAAAGATCTACTGCAATTCAGTCACGAGAAACCATTCCACATATCCCGCACTCGTGTTCCTGTAAGTTAAAGAAATATGACTATACATCATGTTTATGCTCATTCATTTTTATTTTTTTATTTTATTTATTTATTTTTTTGTAATTTTTAAGTAATCCTAACAGTATTTCGTTCTCCATCATAAGGCTTAACACTAAACAGTATTCCGGAAGCTTTATCCCACCTGTGAACAGATTCTGGAATGATCTTCCTAACCTCGCAGTTGAATGATGGAATGTCAAACGTTTAAACTTGCAGCAATTTTTGTTTTTTCTGCTAAGCAGGTTGACTAAGTCTCGTTATATAGTTTATATATGACAAATCTATTTTATGGTCATTACTGATCTTAAAATATTTTATATTTCTTAGCCATTAATTTTATATATTTCATTGGCCTTTCTTCCCCCCTCCCGTTTATGTAGAGCTGAACAGAAAAGTACATTGATTAAAAAAAAAAAAAAAAAAAAAATGAAACATGCATTATAGATGGATCCTGCCTTTCTACTTTGGTATTTTTACTAATGTAGCTATTTTGGCTTTTCCAAATACTCTTGTAGCTTAGGTAATAATAATAATAATAATAATAATAATAATAATAATAATAATAATAATAATAATAATAATAATAATAATAATAATAATAATAATAATAATAATAATAATAATAATAATAATAATGGCAACATTCATTCTCCTTACAAGTTTCTTTTGTCATAATATTTGTTGAATTTTACTATTGAATGTACTGATGATGTTGCACAAGTCAACGTGATCAAATATACAGCCATAATTTCAGCATAATACTTTTGAGTATATTCATATGAATCAGACTCATAAATTGCTCTGTCCCTCGAGGTACAGAAGTAAATTTTTTACATTTATTTTCTATCTATCTATCTATCTATCTATCTATCTATCAATTAAACATGAAGAGAAAATCTTCGTAACATTAAACATATAAAAAAAAAACTTTTACACGTACTAGGTTGATAAAAAAAAAAAAATCATGAAAGAAACAAAAGAAGCCCTTCAAGAAAAAATTAAGAGATCTCAGAAAAAAAGAAGGCGTCGAGGGCAGCAGCCAAAAAAAAAAAATAAAATAAACGAAGAGAGAAAATTCGTCTCTCCATCTTGATGTATCTGGCGAGTGGCTGAGAGATTATTGGAGTGATGGTTGGGTTCGCTAACCTTGAAAAGACCAGATATAAATATATATATATATATATATATATATATACATATATATATATATATACATATATATATATATATATATATACATATATATATATATATATACATACATACATTATATATATATATATATATATATATACATATATATATTATATATATATATATATATATATTATATATATATATGTATATAGATATATATACTTTTTTGTATAATACCTCCCTCATATATGTATATATATATATATATATATATATATTCGGAAAAAACTTATATGAAGGTTGTAAAAAATGATGAGAAAACAAACATCAAAGTGAACATTGAATTTATTATTGAACATACAATAAATTTAAAGCATAATATTATGCAGAATATAAATTAATATTAATGACACTTGATGCTGCCCCGATATCTAGGTAACTCTGGCACTAGTTACCTAACCTCCACACTCCGAATCGCTTATAACCAGTGAAAAGCTTATAAGATTCGTCGAGCAATACCATTACCATGATGCCACTGTGCATAGCCTATAAAAGATATGATACGTCTATCAGAAAATTGTACATGAAATTATTGCCTATGCAAGCGACTTAAGGTTCAGAGTAAGATTCAATAAAAAGATCTCAAAAGATATGATAAATGGCAAAGCAAAATATTAAGAGTAAATTTTTTCTGGTTATAAGTTTTATTTTTTACGGGATTAATGACTAAGCGCTAAAATTATTCATTCAATAACTTTAAATCTCGTAAAGTGTGCCAACATTTACCGAGACCTACCTCAAAGTTATCAAGCGCCTGCTTGCTCGATATAAATCCACGGAGTTGAATCCCTCTGAAGTAATCCAGCAGCATGTGGTGGATGCCAAAGACTATGGTAG
The DNA here is from genome assembly GCF_036898095.1 of Palaemon carinicauda. NCBI lineage: Eukaryota > Metazoa > Arthropoda > Malacostraca > Decapoda > Palaemonidae > Palaemon > Palaemon carinicauda. The sequence goes on from NW_027169273.1 coordinate 24,871, forward strand.
GGAAATAGTATCCCCGTCTTGGCCTCTCTTCCATGCTGCTACACAATCCATTATATGGTTCCTCTGAAAACTCACTCCCTTGGAGAATCATGCCCTCGTCTCTCCATTGCACTTTGGTGAAACTGGTGGTACTTAGCACTTCATTAATTCACAGCAATAAAAGTCCTTCAAGTGAAAAGAGTTCATTAGTAATGATCACACATTAGTTGGCAAGTTTCTAACGAAGGTCGAGTTAATCCATTTTCCTTTAGTCAAGAGAACTGCTCCCTTGGAGGGTTAGGCAGATACTGCTTGGTAAAAATTCTTACCACTACTCGTTAACTTCGTTAACTAATTCAAGAAGGGCTAAATACTATGAAATGGTCTCAAATGCCAGCACACAAAGTATTTACAGATATTAAATATAATAAGTTATTTAAATTTACATTTGAGATCTTTTTATTTTCCAAGAGAGTTGAAAACCAAGGATTATGAAAAAAGTCAAAGTACTTTTCTCGTACTAAAAATAAACAAGATAAAGAAAACGAGAATACAAGGATTCTGAAGTTGGAAAGAAAAGATAAAAATATATTTAACACAATATATATGTGTATATATATATATATATATATATAAAGGAGGTATTATACCAAAAAATACATATATATTTATATATACACACACACACACACATATATATATACACACACACACACACACATATATATATATATATATATATCTATATATATATATGTATATATATATATATATATACATATATATATATACATATATATATATATATATATATGTCTTACTTATAACTATAATCAAACAGTTTAACAAGTTTATTTTTTTTTAAACTGCCCATAAAAGAAACACAGGAAATATAAATAAATCACTATATTTCGACCAATAAACATTGGCCCTCTTCAGGATATAAAGTAAAAATAATGAATACAGTTGTTGTTGTTGAAGATTGCCTGCCCCTGTTGGCCAAACACGGGCTCTTGCAATCTTGCAGCCCGTAGTACGAATACAGTTGAGCGTAACGGTTTATATAGGAAAGCAAAAGTGTGTGTTCAATTGTTCTACAGTTGTTATAATTGCTGGAAGGATAAGCCAAATTTAATTACATCCAGGTGCGTCTTTTTATTGTTGAGCCGCTCGGAGGATGTCTTGACCTCTGATGCATATCTGTTGGTCGGTCTTCGTGGATTATCTTTTTAATGAAAGGGTTGAGAAGAGTATTGACTACTGTGTCAGCTTTCCATTGGCCGCTGGATAGGTTCATTGTATTTGATGGATTCATGATGGCTGATTCCAGGATTTCCTTTCTGTAATAAGCAAAGACGACTCTCTTCAGTTAATCTGGTGCACTAATTTTCTAAGGTGAACGAAAATCCCCGAGTTTTCATAGCCATACCTAACAGATCTTTTGTGTTCGGATAATCTTTGAGAAAGCGAACGCACCGTTTTCCCAACATAGACTTTTTTTTTCATAATCCCCACATGGTACTTTATAAACGCCGGATTCTATATCTCTTTTATTTTGATAAACATTAATAAGGGCGCTTCCTATGGTTTTGGGATATGAAAAAACAAAGGGGTTCTCAGATTTGATATTATTTGTTTTATTTCTAATACTTTCCATTTATGGGAGTTCTATCTTATTTTTTTAAATATCTTTTGTTAGTAACATTATGTTCTCTATAATATATAGTGTTGGCTTAGTTGATGGCCTTTTCTATGACTTACGTTTTTAAAATCTCTATTCTACCCGACGTACGTCATAGAAAAAGCAATCATCATGCCAACGTGATTTTTTTATTTATTGAAAACAAATTTACATAATTATAAAATCCAGAATCCAAAAGAGCATCCTTCTTTGTTATTTGAGAATAGACAAAAAATACTAATTTTATTATAGTGCTTTTCATTATTGAGCATGCCCCTCCCTTAAAGTTCCTGTTATTTATTTTAAATATCCTTTCATGATGTTTATCTGTATTTATTGTATTTATATTTTGATTAAAAAAAACAAAAATGATTGTAAACAGAATCTTGATAATAAATATTCATTAATTACTGACAATTCTCTAAATGGCTTACTTATAAAACATAAGATCAACGGCTTTCAATTTCCATGTCTTGGTGACCTATTTTGTCCAGCAAAAATCAAATTCGTAAAAAAGACACGTATAGTTTTATAAATCAAACTTTTTAACTTTCTGGGGACAAAATCATTCTAATGACTAAACAGCTACTTCTAGGTTTAAAACTGTACCAGAAAAAACTAGCCTTTTGATTAGGTTTGCCAAAATAACTCATCCATATAGCTATAGGATCTGACGTAATAGCTATGGCCAGATTTCTATCAGTAATCTTCGTCTACTGCAGATTACTCGAATCAAGATGGAGAACACTCAGATGTTACATACAACCAGAGGTTTGTCTTTTGTAATTTAAGGGAGGTTTTTATTTCCCTTTCAATAAATACATAATTATTCGTTTCACAAGAAAATGCAGTACAGTAGTTTCATGAAATATCGTCTATCTATATATCAATAAGCTTATTTTCTGTGCAACATCCCTACCCAATCGAAACCTCAGTTTCCTCAAGAGCCGATATGTAATTCCCTGTTTGA
>NW_027169273.1:32500-41971 GCF_036898095.1 Palaemon carinicauda
AGTCCATTATAAACACTAACATAACCACCAGTGAAAAGACAAACTATCAAAAAAAAAAGTAAACAATAAGTCTACAATATATTAAACCTTATACATCTATAAAAACTTAAATTTAGAAAAATAAAGCAATAATATTACACCTCCTCACCCAACCAAAAAAAAAAAATTTCCAATTTTTTTTTTCTAAAGTGATTTAAATTACAACATACAGGTTATCACATTATGAAATATTAAACCAACACTCAAAAATATTAAATATTAAACCAACACTCAAAAATAATTATTAAACAAATTGCAAAAACATGACAAACAAAAGGAAAGAGGGGGGCAAGTACCAAGGTTTGCAGCTCACAAGGATAGCAATATATAACCGATACTAAAAAAAAATCTTAAACCTAAATTAATCACAAGTAAACTTTCCAAAACCAGAAAACCAAAACATCACCATCTGATAAATAGGTACCCAACCTAAAAATTTCACATCACTCATATCGTTAATAAACTTAATTAAGAGTCATTGCACTAACAACCGGATTCTGTATATATAGTCCAAAAGCTATAACCTTTTCCACACACAATACACTGTTCCTTTTCAGGGATACACCTCACTCACTATCAATAAATGTTGATCACAAAAACCACTGTCTATTTCAGTGTTATATATCACACTTATCACCATAGTGTCCAATACATACACACACACCGAACGACACAGAGAAGACCACCACAAGACTCCCCTGTGCAAACAAACAAACAAAATCGATGAAGCGTAATTATTAGCCTGAAAATACAGAATACCAGATTAGTGCCTATCTCTTTTCTTAGCTTATTATAAACCTTATCGTACCTGAAACCTCTAAACCTTAGTAGATTAACCTTAACTCAGTCTAGGGTACCACTCATACACCAGCCTGTAGCGCCTAAAAAACGGCTGTTGTGCTACAGACCCGTGAGCCCATGACCCATCTAATTAATCAATCATTGGAAAGTACCAGTGATCACCCTCACCTTTTAACCTTAAAGATCCCATATAATATACCCAGAACATTATAGCCTTCTGTAAACAAACCATGATTAATAAATCTTAAATATACATTTACTTCTACTCACTACGTGCCCACTTCAACAGCACACACACCACAATTAGAACGATACAGATACTACCTTTAATAACTGCATAGCCCTCTGTCAATCAACTAATATTCAACGCTGCGAGAGAGAAAATCGGCAACAATATTATCTTTTCCTGGGATGTGGGAAAATTCTAAATTCCACTCTTGCAGCATGAGACTCCATCTCATCAATCGTTGATTTTTATTTTTGTATCTGCTGATGAAGGTCAGGGGATTATGGTCTGTCAAGACCTTAATAGGTGTATCTGAGGAGGAGAGATAAACCTGAAAATGGTTAATAGCAAATACTAAAGCAAGAGTCTCTTTCTCCACAGTGGAATACCTACGTTGGGCGGAGGACAATTTTTTTGAAAAGAATGCGACAGGATGAGAAACTCCCTGCTCGTCATTCTGCAACAACACCGCTCCTACACCAACGTCACTTGCATCCGTGGCAAGAGAAAAAGGAAGGTCAAAATCAGGAGCTCTCAAGACAGGGAAATTAATTAAAACTCTTTTTAAATTATCAAAAGCCCTTTGCGTTTCATTCGTCCAGACAAATGCTACATTCTTTCTCAAGAGATTTGTTAACGGATCGGCTATATCCGAAAAATTCCTAACAAACCTTCGGTAGTACCCACTCAAACCAAGGAATCTTCGGACATCCCTCCTACATTTAGGGACTACCATATTTTCAATACTTTCGATATTGGCCTGCTTAGGAGCAACTTTACCATTACCAACCTCATGACCCAAATATACCACCTTTGCCTTTGCGAAATCGCTTTTCTTTAAATTAATTACCAAATTTGCCTTTTTCAACACCTCAAATAGTGCCCTAATACGTTTTAAATGGGTTTCCCAATCATCGCTATAAATAACAATATCATCAATATACACAACACATCCTTCTAAACCATGGACTAAAGTATTCATTAACCTCTGAAAGGTAGCAGCCGCGTTCTTCATACCAAACGGCATAACTTTACATTGAAACAATCCCTGTGGTGTTACAAAAGCAGACAGGGCCCTTGCCCGCTTTGAAAGAGGAACTTGCCAATAACCTTTCAACAAATCGAATTTGCTAATGTATTTGGCCTTCCCCATTCGATCAATACAATCCTCAATTCGAGGTAATGGATAACAATCAGATTTAGATAACTCATTCAACTTACGGTAATCAAAACATAACCTGAAATCACCGTCGGATTTCTTGACCAATACAACAGGTGATGACCAAGGACTTTGACTAGGTTCAATTAGGTCATGTTTTAGCATATAATCCACTTCCTTTGCTACAACCTCATTTTTGAAGGGATTCAACCTGTAAGGAGATTGTTTCACAGGAGTGGCGCTACCTACCTCTACATCATGTTCAAGGACCGAAGTCCTACCCGGTACATCCGAAAATAATTCTTTATAATTAGATACTAAATTTTTCAAAGACCTTTGTTCTTCCTTACCTAAATGTGAAATTACTCCCGAAAATTTTTCCAAAGACTTTCTATTATCCGACCGCCATTCACACCCATTAAAACAATTATCATCAATACCCTCCCCCTCTGAAAAAGAAAAATGGTTATTGTTCTCAGAATCTACCGTGTTCCCAATAGTTGCCACAGGAATGACTTTTTCCCGTTCCATATAAGCTTTCAACATATTTACATGACACAGTTGAAAAGGTTTCCTTCTTTGAGGTGTCTCCACTAAATAGTTAACTTCACTTACTTTTTTCAAAATTTTCCAAGGACCTGAAAAAGAAGCTTTCAATGGATTCCCTGGGAAGGGTAACAAAACCAATACTTTATCGCCTACCGCAAAGTCGCGTGCCTTGGACCTTCTATCAAAGAAAAACTTCATTCTTTTTTGGCTACATAATAAGTTTTCACCCGCAAATTTCCAAGCCTTGGTTAATTTATCGCCTAGATTAGACACATAATCCAATAAATTAACCTCAGGGACGTCTCCCTCCCAAGACTCACGAACCACATCAAGAGGACCTCGAACACAATGGCCAAACACAAGGCTGAAAGGCGAAAAACCTAAAGACTGACTTGGGACAGAACGAAAAGCGAACAACAAATAAGGTAATTCCTTATCCCATTCAGAACCATTAATCAAACAATATTTCTTTACCATGGATTTCAGGGTCTGATGAAATCTCTCCAGAGCTCCCTGGCTTTCCGGATGATATGGAGAAGAGGTCACATGTTTTATATTTAACTCTGCCATTTTATCTTTGAAATACCTGCTAACAAAATTAGAAACACAATCCGATTGAATAATCTTAGGCATCCCAAACCTGGTAAAAAAGTCAATTAGTACATCTACAATTTTAACACTTTTTATTGTACGTAGTGGTATTGCCTCGGGATATCGAGACATCCTATCCATGATTGTCAAAATATATTCATTACCACTACGCGTCTTCGGTAATGGTCCAACCACATCAATAATGACTTCCTTAAAAGGTTCGGAAACTACAGGAATAGGACATAGAGGCGATTTTGGAATCCGCTGATTGGGTTTACCGACCCTCTGGCACACATCACAACTATTGACAAACTTCTTTACATCTGCCTTCAACTTCGGCCAATAATAATTCCCTAACAATTTGCAAGAAGTTTTATGAATTCCAAAATGGCCGGCCAGACCACTTTCGTGCGCCAATGACATTAACTCCTTCCTGTAACCAAAAGGAACCATTATCTGTTTCACAATTTCATAATCAACATTATCCACCCCAATAGGCCTACTCAACCTATATAAAATATTATTAAATATCTTAAATTTGGGACCAGTCATATCAGACACCTCACCTGACTCGATAGAGAGTTCCCGAAACTCCTTTTTCTGGGCTTTGATTAGCTCTTCAGTAGTCCAATTTAACTTGTCTGTTAACATTCCAAGATCTACAGCTAGGCTATCACTACGATCTAAACTACTTAAATCTACATCAATTGTTGACTCTGCAGCGTCAACAATCCTAGCACTAGAACGAGTAACTGCTGCTACTTCACTATTAGGGTTTATCAATATCGGACAATTATTATTCTTCATAGCCACATCATTCCCTAACACAACATCAACCTCCTTAACCGGGAATTTATCAACTATGGCCAATTTCAAATTCCCTGCAAAGGAAGGGCAGATTAAATTAAAATTTTCAATAGCATATGACTTTACAGAATCAGGAAAACCAGCCAATAACACAAATTCCCCACTTTTGGGTACAAAATTACAAGGTAATGCCTCCCTTAGAATCAAAGACTGAGCTGCACCGGTATCACGCAAAATACGCACTCGTCTTTTCTCGGAAGAATTGGCGAAGGAGACACTACCGAAAGACAAATATCTGTCAAAACAACCAGGTAGTCATTGATCAGCGGATGTTGTTGGGGTAGGTTCTCTCTCTCTCTCTTCCACACCCATCACTGGCCTAACATTAGCATTTTGAGATTTTCTAAACGCATAACACATACTCTTTACGTGCCCCTTCTTATTGCAAAAGAAGCACGTCAATGTTTTCAATTTCTCTGGATTATATATATTTGGCCTATTGCCTCTGTTAGGAGAAAAATTATTATTAGCGTTACCCTGATTATTATTACTTCCCTGATTATTTCTACTAAACACCTTAGCATTATTATTAGGATTAGCATTATTATTCCTACCCCTCTTAACCCAACCAGAATTCACCTTTGTCGTTCCTCCCCCTAACTCACTCTTATGAGACAAGCAATATTCGTCACTAGCGATGGCTACCTCCTGAACAGTCTCGAGTTTCAACTCTTCGAGGTGGACCTTCAGTTTATCCGGGACACACCTTTTAAACTCCTCCACCAAGATTAACTCCTTCAATTTCTCAAAATCTCCCACCTCCTTGGACTTGAACCAATCGCTAGCATACTGTTCCTTCGCCCTGGCAAATTCAACATAAGTTTGTTCCCTACATTTTTCTAAGTTCCGGAAGCGTTGCCTATAAGCTTCAGGGACTAACTCATAGGCCTTCAAGACAATAGCCTTCACACTCTCATAATCTGCTGATAGATCCTCCTCCAGCGTTACATATACCCTCTGAGCTCTTCCAACCAATTTACTTTGTATAAGAGTGGTCCAATACTCTTGGGGCAACTCCAACCTTGCAGCAATCCTCTCAAACGATACAAAAAACTCTGCTACATTATTTTCTTCGAATTTAGGTACAAATTTGAGAGCCTGCGATAAATTAATAGCAGGAGTTACTAACCTATTTGGGGAATGGGCGGGGGAAAAAGAAACTGGGTTTCTCATAGCAATCTCATGCTGCCTCTCCTTTTCTCTTTCCCCTGCCTTAAACTTTTCCATTTCAAATTCCATTTGTCTCAGGGCAATTTGCCTATCCAAAATTTCTACTGACACTACATTATCAGGTTTCACCTCTTGTTCCCCACTTGTCTTTACAGTCTTAACATAATCATAAATTTGCAATAGCAATACACCCTTTCTAATGGACACATCATATTCCAATTCAAAATGCTCTGCAACAATTTCCAAGTCTTCCCCATTTAACTCTGCCAACCTCTCTTGCCACCCCTCTCCTCTAAGGAGTTCGAATACGTTAACAGCCATGATCACTTATTCACACAAAACACTAAATTTACATAAAACAACACCGAGGAGGTGAAAATACACTGCCTGAAAAAAAAAATTACCCCAAGAATTAACTTTGCACAAACAGGTGAATACTCAGGAACGAACAATCCTGTCACGGTCGCCACTTGTGATGGCTGGTTTTGACCACCACTCAAAACACTACACTTATCAAATAGTATTCACCATCATACAGTACTAAGTCCACTAAAGGTGGAATAGTAACCAAATATCAATACGAGTGCAAAGTCAACTCAAGGGGACGAAGAAAATACCACAAAAATTTCCTTAATTTTAATACATAATAACAAGACAGAAATAACACCTGAACCACAATAATACAATAATAAATTATACACACTCAATCTTAACTCCCTGTAAAAGAAAACAATTACACGATTACAGAAAGGTCATCAACACATGCATACTAAATGGAGAGAGGGTCCAGAAAGGAGAAGGCCAACGGAAAGTGAGAACATCCTAACAAATACAAACTAAATATCCCTATCAAATTGACGATGGCTGGTGTGATTCAAAGGCTTTCACAAGCTCCACTAATGACGTCAGCTGTCTATCAACGGTCGTGATCACGATACTTTAACAGGTATAAATATTATTACCTTGGGACAGAGAGGTCCCCTTGGCTTTTACTGAACCAAGGGCAGTGCACAAAATGTTAAGATGAACTGGATCCTCGCTGCAGAGAATGGATATCCAAAGAAAGCTAAATAGCTTCACACTGTAGCTCTGCAATGGCGAGGAGTAAATATAATCCAGTAGCAAATGTCGTGCCCTTCAATGTTGGAGGCTCAGAAACACACTAAGGAACCATCCTCAAAAAAAGCCCCTCCAAAACTCCGTTCACGCAGGAGCGCAGCCACGTAACCCACACCACTTGAAAATATAAAACAGCCGTTAGTCCATTATAAACACTAACATAACCACCAGTGAAAAGACAAACTATCAAAAAAAAAGTAAACAATAAGTCTACAATATATTAAACCTTATACATCTATAAAAACTTAAATTTAGAAAAATAAAGCAATAATATTACAGTATATATACATATATATGTTTTTGTGTGTGTCTCTGCGTATGTGTCTGGTATGGTTGTATGTGTATGCGTGTATATGTGTTTTTGTGCGTGCATATATTTAATATGGCTTACATATTCCTTTGCTGTTACAGAGACTTATGAGCGTTAAAATATATATTCATGAGGTAGCTTCTTAGCGCCGTTGAAGGAATTTGATGTGGTTGTATTATGTCAGTTGGTCATTATAGCTCCATTGAATATTTCATGTTAATCGTCAGAGAAAATGGAGTTAGGAATCACGCAGTCATTATGCAATATTATGAAATGCGTCATACAACAACTTTTCAGTTGTTCCTGCCATTATGAAGATCATTGCAATACACGTGACCCCTTTGTTGTCTGTTTATATATGTGGTTTTGTTATCTCATGCAATATTATGTGTGGAAAATTATTATTCTTTTCATTTGCTTGGAATGAAGAGACATATTCAACGTATTCAAAGGCTTTTTGAATGTTTTCATGTCGATAGTTTTAAAATATTTTTCCTAATTCAAGAAGGATAAGTTATTTTGTAAAGAATAATGATAAAGAATTTGAGCTTGGTATTATTCTGATATCTTACAGACCTTAAACATAGATAAAACTTTAAGGAAAAAATCTATAATACTCTTATATAAAGTAAAAACGGTTTTGATGGACTATTGGGAACATCTTTTACCGGCGAGTAGTCAGGTTGTACCTGACAATCTCGTGAATGTAACTGAACTTTATTTGATCAGAGCTTGAGTATTTATACAACCCGTTCCAGTCAAAAACGGTACAAAAATTAAAACACAATGGTGCAGGAAAATAAATGAATAGACAGGTTATCAGTGGGAGGGGAGAGTGAGATGGAAAACATATAAAAGTTAAGAAATACTGTTTCAATGTACGAATGAGTGTGATGCACGACTGGTACATGTCTCTACCTTTATAAAAGACATAAGTGAAACAGGGCTCCCTGTTCTTGAGAGGCGTACTGTAGGCGGGTCATCTGGCAGGAGATATGCAGGTTTTTAGTGATCAATGGAGCTCCAATCTTTTTTTGCCACGCATGTTAAGGAAGAATACTTTTGGCGTACAACGAATTACGAGAAAAGGGTCTCTGTAAGTGTTATGTATTTTGTACTATAACACTCTATGCCCTAAAGGTATCAAGAGTAATGTTGCACAGTTTTCCATTGATGAATCATGTTTCAGCAAAGTTTATAAGTGTATTAGCTTATTCTATGAAGGATTTGATCATTTATTATTTTTTTTCAAAGTAAGAATGTTACTCTCCTTACTTTTGTATTGCAGTAGGATCCAGTCTTTTAAGAATGATGCTCATTTATTATTTTTCCTTTTTTTAGTGTCCGAGTTTTGTTTGAATATTGTCACTCAAGAGTCACAAGTCAGGAAGAGTGGATCGGAGATGTAAGCCTGAACCAATTATAAAATTTTAATACACATGCCTATGATTAATCCCACAAAGATGAGTCGCCAACAATGCAAGGATTATCATATACAAAACTAATGAACAATTATTATTCCAGGTATATTTGAATGTAGTAACTATTCAGCCGCATTGATAATAAACACAATAATAAGGGAGCGTTAGCATTGGCTTGCCAGTGTCATTGGTATCATTGTCCAGGAACATATGCGTTAGTGATTACAGATCTGTTAGTATGTTTCGTTCTGATGGGGGATTGCAAGTCTAGCGGCATGGAGTAAATTTTCCCACAAAATTACGTAGGCACTGGTGATTGTCGGAGGGGATTGCAGATGTAAAAAATTCAGCAGCAATGACCAATATGTTCCCATACACCATTTCAGCTGCTGAGACAGCCAGGACATCTTCAAAAGTGCTCCTCAGTCCTAGGAGGATCCAGGGATGCGGAATAAACCGGGTGGAGTCCTTGCAGCTAGACATCAAAGCTTCTTATAGGGTATGGTGAAAACGTTCAACCATACAGTTGGTAGCATGGTTGTCTGCGAATGTCTGATGGAGAGTGATACCCAGGATATTATCTAATGATGTCCACAATTAAGAGATGAAAGTGGTACCCGTGTCGGAAGTTATATGCTCAACGATGACCAAATCTCGCTATCCATCATCAGAGTAACGCAGATGTACACGATGCAGATGTTGGCTTCAGACCAACGATTGGAGCACTCAATGAGAGTAAAAAGGTAATGGTGTCTTTGTGATGAGGGTGTGGGACCTACAACATCGATGTGAATGTTGGCAAAGAACCGCTGAGGTTGAATCTGTATGTCAATGTACTTTTGAGGTTTGGCATGAAGTACAGGTGCAGACCCAATCATTAGCATCTTTATTAATGCTATGTCAAATGATCTTTGTTTTCAGTAGCTGTTTAATAAAACAGTGCGATGGATGTGAAAGGCCATGAATAAAATCAAACACCTGTCGGCGCAGAGGAGGAGATATCCACGGTCTAGTTCTACCACCGCTGATGTCACAGAGAAGGGTGGGGTTAGATTTCTAGAGAGGGAAGTCTTCCCAACAGAGGGATGTACAGGATGTCCTACATTTTTGGTACTCAGGATCTTTTCATTGGGCTTTCGGCAAGCCATTATAATCCATTCCCAGGTGAAATGTGGCCAATGTGTTTCTTAACAGGCCATCGCAACTGGATTCATTTTCC
>NW_027169274.1:0-2500 GCF_036898095.1 Palaemon carinicauda
ATAATAATAATCATAAAAGTAATTTAAAGAAAAATAATAATAATAATAATTATAATGATAATGATAATATTGATATTAATAATAATAATAATAAAAATAATAATAATAATAATAATAATAATAATAATAATAATAATAATAATAATAATAATAATAATAATAATAATAATAATAATAATAACAATAATAATAATAATAATAATAATGATAATAATAATAATAATAATAATAATAATAATTTTAAAATCAATAATAATAATAATAATAATAATAATAATATTAACAATGATAATAATAATAATAATAATAATAATAATAATAATAATGATGATAATAATAATGGTAATAATAATAATAATAATAATAATAATAATAATAATAATAATAATAATAATAATAATAATAATAATAATAATAATAATAATAATAATGATAATAATAATAATAATAATAATAATAATAATAATAATAATAATAAATTTTAAAATTAATAATAATGATAATAATAATAATAATAATAATAATAATAATAATAATAATAATAATAATAATAATAATAATAATAATAATAATTTTAAAATTAATAATAATAATGATAATAATAATAATAATTTTAAAATTAATAATAATAATAATAATAATAATAATAATAATAATAATAATAATAATAATAATAATAATAATAATAATATAATATTAATGGTCCATCCTTCCATATACCAAGGCACTTCCCCCAGTTTCTGGGGGTAGCCGACACCAACAATGAAACAACACAAAAAGGGGACCTCTACTCTCTATGTTCCTTCAGCCTAATCAGGGACTCAACCGAGTTCAGCTGGTACTGCTAGGGTGCCACAGCCCAACCTCCCACATTTCCACCACAGATGAAGCTTCATAATGCTGACTCCCCTACTGCTGCTACCTCCGCGGTCATCTAAGGCACCGGAGGAAGCAGCAGGGCCTACTGGAACTGCTTCACAATCGCTCGCCATTCATTCCTATTTCTAGCACGCTCTCTTGCCTCTCTCACATCTATCCTCCTATCACCCAGAGCTTTCTTCACACCATCCATCCACCCAAACCTTGGCCTTCCTCTTGTACTTCTCCCATCAACTCTTGCATTCATCACCTTCTTTAGCAGACAACCATTTTCCATTCTCTCAACATGGCCAAACCACCTCAACACATTCATATCCACTCTAGCCGCTAACTCATTTCTTACACCCGTTCTCTCCCTCACCACTTCGTTCCTAACCCTATCTACTCGAGATACACCAGCCATACTCCTTAGACACTTCATCTCAAACACATTCAATTTCTGTCTCTCCATCACTTTCATTCCCCACGACTCCGATCCATACATCCCAGTTGGTACAATCACTTTCTCATATAGAACTCTCTTTACATTCATGCCCAACCCCTCTATTTTTTACTACTCCCTTAACTGCCCCCAACACTTTGCAACCTTCATTCACTCTCTGACGTACATCTGCTTCCACTCCACCATTTGCTGCAACAATAGACCCCAAGTACTTAAACTGATCCACCTCCTCAAGTAACTCTCCATTCAACATGACATTCAACCTTGCACCACCTTCCCTTCTCGTACATCTCATAACCTTACTCTTACCCACATTAACTCTCAACTTCCTTCTCTCACACACCCTTCCAAATTCTGTCACTAGTCGGTCAAGCTTCTCTTCTGTGTCTGCTACCAGTACAGTATCATCTGCAAACAACAACTGATTTACCTCCCATTCATGGTCATTCTCGCCTACCAGTTTTAATCCTCGTCCAAGCACTCGAGCATTCACCTCTCTCACCACTCCATCAACATACAAGTTAAACAACCACGGCGACATCACACATCCCTGTCTCAGCCCCACTCTCACCGGAAACCAATCACTCACTTCATTTCCTATTCTAACACATGCTTTACTACCTTTGTATAAACTTTTCACTGCTTGCAACAACCTTCCACCAACTCCATATAACCTCATCACATTCCACATTGCTTCCCTATCAACTCTATCATATGCTTTCTCCAGATCCATAAACGCAACATACACCTCCTTACCTTTTGCTAAATATTTCTCGCATATCTGCCTAACTGTAAAAATCTGATTCATACAACCCCTACCTCTTCTAAAACCACCCTGTACTTCCAAAATTGCATTCTCTGTTTTATCCTTAATCCTATTAATCAATACTCTACCATACACTTTTCCAACTACACTCAACAAACTAATACCTCTTGAATTACAACACTCATGCACATCTCCCTTACCCTTATATAGTGGTACAATACATGCACAAACCCAATCTACTGGTACCATTGACAACACAAAACACATATTAAACAATCTCACCAACCATTCAAGTACAGTCACACCCCCTTCCTTCAACATCTCAGCTTTCACACCGTCCATACCAGATGCTTTTCCTACTCTCGTTTCATCTAGTGCTCTCCTCACTTCATCTATTGTTATCTCTCTCTCAT
>NW_027169275.1:0-41880 GCF_036898095.1 Palaemon carinicauda
GGATATGTTTGTTTGTTTGTTTTATTATGGTACACAAACTGCAGTCTTGTTTCGATATATACCCTGCAAACAAGTTCTAATGTTTATATCTAGTTTTAATCATCATCATCTCCTCCTACGCCTATTGACGCAAAGGGCATCGGTTAGATTTCGCCAGTCGTCTCTAGTCTTGAGCTTTTTAACTCATTACTTCTCTATTCATCATCTCCTACTTCGCGCTTCATAGTCCTCAGCCATGTAGGCTTGGTCTTTTCACCACTTCTAGTGCCATTTGAAGCCCAGTTAAGCCCAGGTCTTTCACCACTTCTAGTGCCATTTGAAGCCCAGTTAAGTCCAGGTCTTTCACCACTTCTAGTGCCATTTGAAGCCCAGTTAAGCCCAGGTCTTTCACCACTTCTAGTGCCCCTGGTGAAAGCCCAGTTAAGCCCAGGTCTTTCACCACTTCTAGTGCCCTGTGAAGCCCAGTTAACCCCAGGTCTTTCACCACTTCTAGTGCCCTGTGAAGCCCAGTTAAGCCCAGGTCTTTCACCAGCTTCTAGTGCCCAGTTAAGCCCAGGTCTTTCACCACTTCTTGTGCCATGTGAAGCCCAGTTAAGCCCAGGTCTTTCACCACTTCTAGTGCCATGTGAAGCCTTAGTTAAGCCCAGGTCTTTCACCACTTCTAGTGCCATGTGAAGCCCAGTTAAGCCCAGGTCTTTCACCACTTCTAGTGCCATGTGAAGCCGCAGTTAAGCCCAGGTCTTTCACCACTTCTAGTGCCATGTGAAGCCCAGTTAAGCCCAGGTCTTTCACCACTTCTAGTGCCATGTGAAGCCCAGTTAAGCCCAGGTCTTTCACCACTTCTAGTGCCATTTGAAGTCCAGTTAAGCCCAGGTCTTTCACCACTTCTAGTGCCATGTGAAGCCTAGTTAAGCCCAGGTCTTTCACCACTTCTAGTGCCATGTGAAGCCCAGTTAACCCCAGGTCTTTCACCACTTGTAGTGCCATGCGAAGCCCAGTTAAGCCCAGGTATTTCACCACTTGTAGTGCCATGCGAAGCCCAGTTAAGCCCAGGGTATTTCACCACTTCTAGTGCCATGTGAAGCCTAGTTAAGCCCAGGTCTTTCACCACTTCTAGTGCCATGTGAAGCCCAGTTAAGCCCAGGTCTTTCACCACTTCTAGTGCCATGTGAAGCCTAGTTAAGCCCAGGTCTTTCACCACTTCGTTGAAAGTTTGATGAACCACTCTGTTGGTGAGTGCGAAGGGCATTAAATTGATTTCTCAGGTCAGTTTGTTAAATACAAGGTTACTAAAAACTATTTTGACACAATTTGACCCTTTGGGCCTATAAGCATCCTGCTTTTCCAACTAGGGTTGTAGCTCAGCTAGTAAGAATAATAATATTGGTGTGCTTGTGTTAGAAAACTGTTTTGCATTTAAATAAAACCTTAAAAGAAAAATAGACTGAATTTTATGGCTATAATTTATTTTGGTATTTATCAAGAAATTACCTATAAGCATCCTGCTTTTCCAACTAGGGTTGTAGCTCAGCTAGTAAGAATAATAATATTAGTGTGCTTGTGTTAGAAAACTCTTTTGCATTTACACAAAACCTCACTTTTTAATGATTTTAAAAGAAAACCGAACTAAACTTTATGCTTATTACTTTAATATTTATCAAGAAATTAGCTACATAAATGTACTCGAAACTATCAGATCATCTAAAGTAATTAACACGATTTTGAATGCATTGTACTGTAGAATATTGCGGATTTGCAAATAACGTTTTTATTATTCCAACCTGAACTAGTAGTCTTCTATATCCAATATGTAAATAGGTTTATTACTGAGGGAGTCTTCGGGATAATTTATTTTATTCTATTGACCACAAATATTTTCGAATACTACTACTACCTACTACTCTCTCTACTCTCTCTCTCTCTCTCTCTCTCTCTCTCTCTCTCTCTCTCTCTCTCTCTCTCTCTCTCTCTCTCTCTCTCTCGTTTTTTCTCCGTTTTGTCTTGTCATCATGTTTTTACGTCAGTATTTAGCCTTTTTATATGACTTTACGTCAATTTTTTGTTCAGCATTTGTATTCCATTGCATTTATTGTGCCATGTCTGTGTGTGTACGTAATATAATTTTTTTCACGTGTATGTATTTCAAATTTACTTTTGTCTCCCTGTTCAATCGACAATGTCATCTCTCTCTCTCTCTCTCTCTCTCTCACTCTCTCTCTCTTCTCTCTCTCTCTCTCTCTCTCTCTCTCTCTCTCTCTCTCTCACTAATCAGTTTCTCTTTGTTTTCCGTGGATTTAATACTGTTTTTATTTTTGAGACCAATACATTAGTTTTCTAAGCCTCTTTTGCCTTTATGAGTCTTAAACACATTAGTTTCCCATGCATCTTTTGCCTTCTTCAGTCTTAAATACGTTAGCTTTCCCCGCGTCTTTTTCCTTCTCTAGTTTTACAAGCCTATTTTTCCTTCTCGAGTCCAAGACAAGTTTTCCTAGCCTCTCCTGGCTTTGCGAGTGAAATTCATTAGTTTTCCCAGGCTATTTTGCCTTTGCGAGTGAAATACATTAGTTTTCCCTGTCTCTTTTGCCTTCTCTATTTTTCCAAGAGTTTTTTCCTTCTCTAGTTCGCCAAGGGTTTTTTCCTTCTCTAGTTCTCCAAGGGTTTTTTCCTTCTCTAGTTCGCCAAGCGTTTTTTTTTCTTCTCTAGTTCGCCAAGCGTTTTTTTTTCTTTAGTGTTCCTAGGCTTTTTTTTCCTTCTCTAGTTTTTCAAGCCTTTTTTTCCTTCTAGTTTTTCAAGCCTTTTTTTCCTTCTAGTTTAACAAGCCTTTTTTCCTTCCAGTTTAACAAGCCTTTTTTTCCCTTCTAGTTTTTCAAGCCTGTTTTTCCTTCTAGTTTTCCAAGCCTTTTTTTCCCTCTCTAGTTTTCCAAGCCTTTTTTTTTTCTTTAGTTTTCCCAGCCTCTTTTGCCTTTGCGAGAGAAATACTTTAGTTTTCCATGTTCGTTTTACAACAGACAATTTGTTCCATGTTAAGAATAGCGTAAATATATGGCGTAGTATAATTCAAATTGTATATAACTACGATGACTAAATATAGGTTTTTAGAAAATAGAAGTTTCTAAAAGGTCTGCAGGTGTTTAAATGTATAAAAGGTTATCAGTCAAGAAGTCTAATAGAACATAATTGCATATACATTTCGAAGTAAGATATTTAATATATAATTGTTTCCACATGAACAAATGTTATAAAACCAAGATTTTGTTGTGTATTGACCAATTAAATTTTAGAATTTAATACAGGCCTAATTGTCCATTTTAGTCTTATGCAAATACTGTAATATGTAGACATTTGCTCTTTTTACTTCCTTTTACTTCAAATATTTAAAACTATTTGCTCTTTTTACTTCCTTTTACTTCAAATATTTAAAACTATTTGAAGTAAAAGGAAGTAAAAAGAGCATATTTAAAACTATTTGAAGTAAAAGGAAGTAAAAAGAGCATATTTAAAACTATTTGAAGTAAAAGGAAGTAAAAAGAGCAAATTTAAAACTATTTGAAGTAAAAGGAAGTAAAAAGAGCAAATTTAAAACTGTTCATCATTCCTTTGGCTTTTTTTTTTTTTTAATTTGTTCATTGTTCTTATGCAAATACTGTAGCCTTATTGTAGACATTTGCTCTTTTTACTTCCGTTTACTTCAAATATTTAAAAACTAGTTGAAGTAAAAGGAAGTAAAAAGAGCAAATTTAAAACTATGTTCATTATTCCTTTGCCTTTTTTTATTTGTTTAATTTGTTCAATTTGTTCATTGTTCCTTTTTATTTCTACTCAAAGTGCTTATAAATTAGTTCATTGCACCTTGTACTGAAAATCGTTGCACCTTGTACTGAAAATCGTTTCAAATTTGTTGACTAATTCAAATTTTCTTATTTTACAGGTAAACTTTATATCCAATGACTGCAGTGAAGAAGAGGAACGCCGGCGCCGAAGACCCAAACCAAAAATAGCCGGTAATCCAGGGCTGATTTAACGTTTTGTCTGGACACTCACCTTTAAATATTATATAATTTTGAATTTTTTTTTTTTTTTTGCAGGTTGTGCTGCTGCTAAATTTTTTTTTAAATCTTTTTATAAAATCTTTTACTAGATGTAATATGAATGCTAATAATAAAAGTTATTAGATGTAATGAATGCTAATAATTTTATTCCAATTCCATAAATATAACATTTGTGGTTAAAAATAAATTTTTTGGTAAAGGAATGACAACAATTATGGTGAACAAGTTAGGGTGTTAATTTTAACCATTTCCCAACCAGAGTATACAATGTAGAGTTATTAGTTATGGGTTCCATGATCTTCCAAAATTGAAGGTAAAGACTCCAAAAGTTGCCATATAGAATATAAAATTCTATTTTTATAAGATAGGTTTGCAGACCTTTTACTGGTACCAGGGGACTTTGAGCGACCAGGTCCCCCTTTCATAGCTTCACTAAAAACCCTCTGCTACGACCGGCCGGGACGTTGTATCCCCGTTTTCTACCATGACCCTGTAAACAAATAAAGCAGATGAGGTACTTCAACACAGCACCATACCTAAACACTCTACTTGGATTAATAGAAAGTTTACCATTGCCTTCCAACAATCAGTCACTATGGACGTCGCATTCCTGGTTAAAGTTTGCGCATACACCCTGGGGTACAAAGAGGATGATTAAATATGCAGGAACCAAAACCACGCAAGGGTAAAATAACGTGAAAATGCTGTTGCTTTTGACCATCTAACTGGTATTCAAATATTGGAATCTGCTCATGTTACAAGATCATTACTTACTTAAGACCATGTTAAATAAGTCAATAGGGAAGTGTATTATACGGAGGGTTCCATTAATGTGGAAAACTGGACAAGGGAAGTTTAAACAACCTTGAAACGAAACACCAACATCACAAGACATGAAGAATATCAGATAGAAAAATAAAGCTAATGAAAAAGTTGATACAACTCATGAATCTAATCAAACAATTTATTATACTTCTCAATTAATATACAAGGGATATTTTATAGTAGTTTAAACCTACAATCTTATGCATTTATGTGAACGACAAGTCAAGTGTACAACTAACGAGAATTTAACAACCAGATCTATAAAAACAACATGGCTTTTAAGGAAGATTTTAAATAAAAAATGGTTATATCTCTAACTGATAATGCAGTTAAAGGAATTCCTTGAGACTAGTTTACGCCTACAAAGTTAAAACGCCAACACAACTAGAGGAAAATCATATAGTGTTATGGAACTGGCTATATAGGTCTGGAGGATCTGCTCTGTATAGAATTATGTCCCAAATGTAATGAATAATACATGTAGATAGTGTCACTAATCAGAGTAAGAAATCTATTAAGCGGAGCAAGGATAGCAGAGGTACGTATGTTATCAGTTCTTGGAAAAGGGCCTTACATTTCTCTTATCTTTGGGGAAAAAGCAATTGAAGGAATATCTCAGATTCTAAATATTAGAAAGAGGGTATCATGTACAGCTGCGACTCATATTCGCCTCAGAAAAGTTAGATAATAAACATTAAAAAAAGGTCAGAATTAGTGACACAAAACACAAGGAATATTGTTGAGAAGACTGGTGTTGAAATTGGATATATATATCCACGAGAGGGACAGACAACCCTGAAAAGACGATTACGAAGTTATGACAGCTGTTTGGATAAAAGCGGATCAAGAAATGTATAAAAATATGAAAACTAAATAATTAAAAGTCTTGGATGAGGTGCAGACAAACATTGAGTCAGACATGATTGAAAAAAAGGATTACAAAGTTATAACAGCTGTTTCAAACTGCTGATTTGATAATGTTGGATATAGAAATGATGAATGAAATGTGAAAACTCATTCATTAAGTCTTGGTTGAGTAACAAAATAAAGTCTGTAAAACACTGGCACGAGAGAGAGAGAGAGAGCCATCACAAAGGAGAGGCATTGAGTTCTTGTAGAAAATGGGAGGAAATCGAAGGTCTAATGGTCAGTGAGAGACATTGGTTCTTGCAGAAAATGGAGGAAATCGAAGGTTCTAATGGTAATGAAGCATTGAGTTCTTGCAGAAAATGGGAGGAAATCGAAGGTTCTAATGGTAAGTGAGAGACATTGAGTTCTTGCAGAAAATGGGAGGAAATCGAAGGTTCTAATGGTAAGTGAGAGACATTGAGTTCTTGCAGAAAATGGGAGGAAATCGAAGGTTCTAATGGTAAGTGAGAGACATTGAGTTCTTGCAGAAAATGGGAGGAAATCGAAGGTTCTAATGGTAAGTGAGAGACATTGAGTTCTTGCAGAAAATGGGAGGAAATCGAAGGTTCTAATGGTAAGTGAGAGACATTGAGTTCTTGCAGAAAATGGGAGGAAATCGAAGGTTCTAATGGTAAGTGAGAGACATTGAGTTCTTGCAGAAAATGGGAGGAAATCGAAGGTTCTAATGGTAAGTGAGAGACATTGAGTTCTTGCAGAAAATGGGAGGAAATCGAAGGTTCTAATGGTAAGTGAGAGACATTGAGTTCTTGCAGAAAATGGGAGGAAATCGAAGGTTCTAATGGTAAGTGAGAGACATTGAGTTCTTGCAGAAAATGGGAGGAAATCGAAGGTTCTAATGGTAAGTGAGAGACATTGAGTTCTTGCAGAAAATGGGAGGAAATCGAAGGTTCTAATGGTAAGTGAGAGACATTGAGTTCTTGCAGAAAATGGGAGGAAATCGAAGGTTCTAATGGTAAGTGAGAGACATTGAGTTCTTGCAGAAAATGGGAGGAAATCGAAGGTTCTAATGGTAAGTGAGAGACATTGAGTTCTTGCAGAAAATGGGAGGAAATCGAAGGTTCTAATGGTAAGTGAGAGACATTGAGTTCTTGCAGAAAATGGGAGGAAATCGAAGGTTCTAATGGTAAGTGAGAGACATTGAGTTCTTGCAGAAAATGGGAGGAAATCGAAGGTTCTAATGGTAAGTGAGAGACATTGAGTTCTTGCAGACAATGGGAGGAAATCGAAGGTTCTAATGGTAAGTGAGAGACATTGAGTTCTTGCAGACAATGGGAGGAAATCGAAGGTTCTAATGGTAAGTGAGAGACATTGAGTTCTTGCAGACAATGGGAGGAAATCGAAGGTTCTAATGGTAAGTGAGAGACATTGAGTTCTTGCAGACAATGGGAGGAAATCGAAGGTTCTAATGGTAAGTGAGAGACATTGAGTTCTTGCAGACAATGGGAGGAAATCGAAGGTTCTAATGGTAAGTGAGAGACATTGAGTTCTTGCAGACAATGGGAGGAAATCGAAGGTTCTAATGGTAAGTGAGAGACATTGAGTTCTTGCAGAAAATGGGAGGAAATCGAAGGTTCTAATGGTAAGTGAGAGACATTGAGTTCTTGCAGAAAATGGGAGGAAATCGAAGGTTCTAATGGTAAGTGAGAGACATTGAGTTCTTGCAGAAAATGGGAGGAAATCGAAGGTTCTAATGGTAAGTGAGAGACATTGAGTTCTTGCAGAAAATGGGAGGAAATCGAAGGTTCTAATGGTAAGTGAGAGACATTGAGTTCTTGCAGACAATGGGAGGAAATCGAAGGTTCTAATGGTAAGTGAGAGACATTGAGTTCTTGCAGACAATGGGAGGAAATCGAAGGTTCTAATGGTAAGTGAGAGACATTGAGTTCTTGCAGACAATGGGAGGAAATCGAAGGTTCTAATGGTAAGTGAGAGACATTGAGTTCTTGCAGACAATGGGAGGAAATCGAAGGTTCTAATGGTAAGTGAGAGACATTGAGTTCTTGCAGACAATGGGAGGAAATCGAAGGTTCTAATGGTAAGTGAGAGACATTGAGTTCTTGCAGACAATGGGAGGAAATCGAAGGTTCTAATGGTAAGTGAGAGACATTGAGTTCTTGCAGAAAATGGGAGGAAATCGAAGGTTCTAATGGTAAGTGAGAGACATTGAGTTCTTGCAGAAAATGGGAGGAAATCGAAGGTTCTAATGGTAAGTGAGAGACATTGAGTTCTTGCAGAAAATGGGAGGAAATCGAAGGTTCTAATGGTAAGTGAGAGACATTGAGTTCTTGCAGAAAATGGGAGGAAATCGAAGGTTCTAATGGTAAGTGAGAGACATTGAGTTCTTGCAGAAAATGGGAGGAAATCGAAGGTTCTAATGGTAAGTGAGAGAGTCCATTGAGTTCTTGCAGAAAATGGGAGGAAATCGAAGGTTCTAATGGTAAGTGAGAGCCATTGAGTTCTTGCAGAAAATGGGAGGAAATCGAAGGTTTTAATGGTAAGTGAGAGACATTGAGTTCTTGCAGAAAATGGGAGGAAATCGAAGGTTCTAATGGTAAGTGAGAGACATTGAGTTCTTGCAGAAAATGGGAGGAAATCGAAGGTTCTAATGGTAAGTGAGAGACATTGAGTTCTTGCAGAAAATGGGAGGAAATCGAAGGTTTTAATGGTAAGTGAGAGACATTGAGTTCTTGCAGAAAATGGGAGGAAATCGAAGGTTTTAATGGTAAGTGAGAGACATTGAGTTCTTGCAGAAAATGGGAGGAAATCGAAGGTTCTAATGGTAAGTGAGAGACATTGAGTTCTTGCAGAAAATGGGAGGAAATCGAAGGTTCTAATGGTAAGTGAGAGACATTGAGTTCTTGCAGAAAATGGGAGGAAATCGAAGGTTCTAATGGTAAGTGAGAGACATTGAGTTCTTGCAGAAAATGGGAGGAAATCGAAGGTTCTAATGGTAAGTGAGAGACATTGAGTTCTTGCAGAAAATGGGAGGAAATCGAAGGTTCTAATGGTAAGTGAGAGACATTGAGTTCTTGCAGAAAATGGGAGGAAATCGAAGGTTCTAATGGTAAGTGAGAGACATTGAGTTCTTGCAGAAATGGGAGGAAATCGAAGGTTCTAATGGTAAGTGAGAGACATTGAGTTCTTGCAGACAATGGGAGGAAATCGAAGGTTCTAATGGTAAGTGAGAGACATTGAGTTCTTGCAGAAAATGGGAGGAAATCGAAGGTTCTAATGGTAAGTGAGAGACATTGAGTTCTTGCAGAAATGGGAGGAAATCGAAGGTTCTAATGGTAAGTGAGAGACATTGAGTTCTTGCAGAAAATGGGAGGAAATCGAAGGTTCTAATGGTAAGTGAGAGACATTGAGTTCTTGCAGAAAATGGGAGGAAATCGAAGGTTCTAATGGTAAGTGAGAGACATTGAGTTCTTGCAGAAAATGTGAGGAAATCGAAGGTTCTAATGGTAAGTGAGAGAGATTGAGTTCTTGCAGAAAATGGGAGGAAATCGAAGGTTCTAATGGTAAGTGAGAGACATTGAGTTCTTGCAGAAAATGGGAGGAAATCGAAGGTTCTAATGGTAAGTGAGAGACATTGAGTTCTTGCAGAAAATGGGAGGAAATCGAAGGTTCTAATGGTAAGTGAGAGACATTGAGTTCTTGCAGAAAATGGGAGGAAATCGAAGGTTCTAATGGTAAGTGAGAGACATTGAGTTCTTGCAGAAAATGGGAGGAAATCGAAGGTTCTAATGGTAAGTGAGAGACATTGAGTTCTTGCAGAAAATGGGAGGAAATCGAAGGTTCTAATGGTAAGTGAGAGACATTGAGTTCTTGCAGAAAATGGGAGGAAATCGAAGGTTCTAATGGTAAGTGAGAGCCATTGAGTTCTTGCAGAAAATGGGAGGAAATCGAAGGTTCTAATGGTAAGTGAGAGCCATTGAGTTCTTGCAGAAAATGGGAGGAAATCGAAGGTTTTAATGGTAAGTGAGAGCCATTGAGTTCTTGCAGAAAATGGGAGGAAATCGAAGGTTCTAATGGTAAGTGAGAGACATTGAGTTCTGGCAGAAAATGGGAGGAAATCGAAGGTTCTAATGGTAAGTGAAAGTCATTGAGTTCTTGCAGAAAATGGGAGGAAATCGAAGGTTCTAATGGTAAGTGAGAGACATTGAGTTCTTGGCAGAAAATGGGAGGAAATCGAAGGTTCTAATGGTAAGTGAAAGTCATTGAGTTCTTGCAGAAAATGGGAGGAAATCGAAGGTTCTAATGGTAAGTGAAAGCCATTGAGTTCTTGCAGAAAATGGGAGGAAATCGAAGGTTCTAATGGTAAGTGAAAGCCATTGAGTTCTTGCAGAAAATGGGAGGAAATCGAAGGTTCTAATGGTAAGTGAGAGAGATTGAGTTCTTGCAGAAAATGGGAGGAAATCGAAGGTTCTAATGGTAAGTGAGAGACATTGAGTTCTTGCAGAAAATGGAAGGAAATCGAAGGTTCTAATGGTAAGTGAAAGCCATTGAGTTCTTGCAGAAAATGGAAGGAAATCGAAGGTTCTAATGGTAAGTGAAAGCCATTGAGTTCTTGCAGAAAATGGGAGGAAATCGAAGGTTCTAATGGTAAGTGAGAGAGATTGAGTTCTTGCAGAAAATGGGAGGAAATCGAAGGTTCTAATGGTAAGTGAAAGCCATTGAGTTCTTGCAGAAAATGGGAGGAAATCGAAGGTTCTAATGGTAAGTGAAAGCCATTGAGTTCTTGCAGAAAATGGGAGGAAATCGAAGGTTCTAATGGTAAGTGAAAGCCATTGAGTTCTTGCAGAAAATGGGAGGAAATCGAAGGTTCTAATGGTAAGTGAGAGAGATTGAGTTCTTGCAGAAAATGGGAGGAAATCGAAGGTTCTAATGGTAAGTGAGAGAGATTGAGTTCTTGCAGAAAATGGGAGGAAATCGAAGGTTCTAATGGTAAGTGAGAGACATTGAGTTCTTGCAGAAAATGGAAGGAAATCGAAGGTTCTAATGGTAAGTGAAAGCCATTGAGTTCTTGCAGAAAATGGAAGGAAATCGAAGGTTCTAATGGTAAGTGAAAGCCATTGAGTTCTTGCAGAAAATGGGAGGAAATCGAAGGTTCTAATGGTAAGTGAGAGAGATTGAGTTCTTGCAGAAAATGGGAGGAAATCGAAGGTTCTAATGGTAAGTGAGAGACATTGAGTTCTTGCAGAAAATGGAAGGAAATCGAAGGTTCTAATGGTAAGTGAAAGCCATTGAGTTCTTGCAGAAAATGGGAGGAAATCGAAGGTTCTAATGGTAAGTGAAAGCCATTGAGTTCTTGCAGAAAATGGGAGGAAATCGAAGGTTCTAATGGTAAGTGAAAGCCATTGAGTTCTTGCAGAAAATGGGAGGAAATCGAAGGTTCTAATGGTAAGTGAGAGACATTGAGTTCTTGCAGAAAATGGAAGGAAATCGAAGGTTCTAATGGTAAGTGAAAGCCATTGAGTTCTTGCAGAAAATGGGAGGAAATCGAAGGTTCTAATGGTAAGTGAAAGCCATTGAGTTCTTGCAGAAAATGGGAGGAAATCGAAGGTTCTAATGGTAAGTGAAAGCCATTGAGTTCTTGCAGAAAATGGGAGAAAATCGAAGGTTCTAATGGTAAGTGAAAGCCATTGAGTTCTTGCAGAAAATGGGATGAAATCGAAGGTTCTAATGGTAAGTGAAAGACATTGAGTTCTTGCAGAAAATGGGAGTAAATCGAAGGTTCTAATGGTAACTGAAAGCCATTGAGTTCTTGCAGAAAATGGGAGGAAATCGAAGGTTCTAATGGTAACTGAAAGCCATTGAGTTCTTGCAGAAAATGGGAGGAAATCGAAGGTTCTAATGGTAAGTGAAAACCATTGAGTTTTTGCAGAAAATGGGAACAAGTGGAAGGTTCTAATGGTAAGTGAAAGACATTGAGTTCTTGCAGAAAATGGGAGGAAATCGAAGGTTCTAATGGTAAGTGAAAGCCATTGAGTTCTTGCAGAAAATGGGAGGAAATCGAAGGTTCTAATGGTAACTGAAAGCCATTGAGTTTTTGCAGAAAATGGGAACAAGTGGAAGGTTCTAATGGTAAGTGAAAGCCATTAAGTTCTTGCAGAAAATAGGAGGAAATCGAAGGTTCTAATGGTAAGTGAAAGCCATTGAGTTCTTGCAGAAAATGGGAGGAAATCGAAGGTTCTAATGGTAAGTGAAAGACATTGAGTTCTTGCAGAAAATGGGAGTAAATCGAAGGTTCTAATGGTAACTGAAAGCCATTGAGTTCTTGCAGAAAATGGGAGGAAATCGAAGGTTCTAATGGTAAGTGAGAGACATTGAGTTCTTGCAGAAAATGGGAGGAAATCGAAGGTTCTAATGGTAAGTGAAAGCCATTGAGTTCTTGCAGAAAATGGGAGAAAATCGAAGGTTCTAATGGTAAGTGAAAGCCATTGAGTTCTTGCAGAAAATGGGAGGAAATCGAAGGTTCTAATGGTAAGTGAAAGCCATTGAGTTCTTGCAGAAAATGGGAGGAAATCGAAGGTTCTAATGGTAAGTGAAAGCCATTGAGTTCTTGCAGAAAATGGGAGGAAATCGAAGGTTCTAATGGTAAGTGAAAGCCATTGAGTTCTTGCAGAAAATGGGAGGAAATCGAAGGTTCTAATGGTAAGTGAAAGCCATTGAGTTCTTGCAGAAAATGGGAGGAAATCGAAGGTTCTAATGGTAAGTGAAAGCCATTGAGTTCTTGCAGAAAATGGGAGAAAATCGAAGGTTCTAATGGTAAGTGAAAGCCATTGAGTTCTTGCAGAAAATGGGAGGAAATCGAAGGTTCTAATGGTAAGTGAAAGCCATTGAGTTCTGCAGAAAATGAGAACAAGTGGAAGGTTCTAATGGTAAGTAAAAGCCATTGAGTTCTTGCAGAAAATGGGAGGAAATCGAAGGTTCTAATGGTAAGTGAAAGCCATTGAGTTCTTGCAGAAAATGGGAGGAAATCGAAGGTTCTAATGGTAAGTGAAAGCCATTGAGTTCTTGCAGAAAATGGGAGGAAATCGAAGGTTCTAATGGTAAGTGAAAGCCATTGAGTTTTTGCAGAAAATGGGAACAAGTGGAAGGTTCTAATGGTAGGTGAAAGCCATTGAGTTCTTGCAGAAAATAGGAGGAAATCGAAGGTTCTAATGGTAAGTGAAAGCCATTGAGTTCTTGCAGAAAATGGGAGGAAATCGAAGGTTCTAATGGTAAGTGAAAGCCATTGAGTTCTTGCAGAAAATGGGAGAAAATCGAAGGTTCTAATGGTAAGTGAAAGCCATTGAGTTCTTGCAGAAAATGGGAGGAAATCGAAGGTTCTAATGGTAAGTGAAAGCCATTGAGTTCTGGCAGAAAATGGGAACAAGTAGAAGGTTCTAATGGTAATTGAAAGACATTGAGTTCTTGCAGAAAATGGGAGGAAATCGAAGGTTCTAATGGTAAGTGAAAGCCATTGAGTTCTTGCAGAAAATGGGAGGAAATCGAAGGTTCTAATGGTAAGTGAAAGCCATTGAGTTCTTGCAGAAAATGGGAGAAAATCGAAGGTTCTAATGGTAAGTGAAAGCCATTGAGTTCTTGCAGAAAATGGGAGAAAATCGAAGGTTCTAATGGTAAGTGAAAGCCATTGAGTTCTTGCAGAAAATGGAAGGAAATCGAAGGTTCTAATGGTAATTGAAAACCATTGAGTTCTTGCAGAAAACGGGAGAAAATCGAAGGTTCTAATGGTAAGTGAGAGACATTGAGTTCTTGCAGAAAATGGGAGGAAATCGAAGGTTCTAATGGTAAGTGAAAGCCATTGAGTTCTTGCAGAAAATGGGAGAAAATCGAAGGTTCTAATGGTAATTGAAAGCCATTGAGTTCTTGCAGAAAATGGAAGGAAATCGAAGGTTCTAATGGTAAGTGAAAGCCATTGAGTTCTTGCAGAAAATGGGAGGAAATCGAAGGTTCTAATGGTAAGTGAAAGCCATTGAGTTCTTGCAGAAAATGGGAGAAAATCGAAGGTTCTAATGGTAAGTGAAAGCCATTGAGTTCTTGCAGAAAATGGGAGGAAATCGAAGGTTCTAATGGTAAGTGAGAGACATTGAGTTCTTGCAGAAAATGGAAGGAAATCGAAGGTCCTAATGGTAAGTGAAAGCCATTGAGTTCTTGCAGAAAATGGGAGTAAATCGAAGGTTCTAATGGTAACTGAAAGCCATTGAGTTCTTGCAGAAAATGGGAGGAAATCGAAGGTTCTAATGGTAGGTGAAAGCCATTGAGTTCTTGTAGAAAATGGGAGGAAATCGAAGGTTCTAATGGTAAGTGAGAGACATTGAGTTCTTGCAGAAAATGGAAGGAAATCGAAGGTTCTAATGGTAAGTGAGAGACATTGAGTTCTTGCAGAAAATGGGAGGAAATCGAAGGTTCTAATGGTAAGTGAAAGCCATTGAGTTTTTGCAGAAAATGGGAACAAGTGGAAGGTTCTAATGGTAGGTGAAAGCCATTAAGTTCTTGCAGAAAATAGGAGGAAATCGAAGGTTCTAATGGTAAGTGAAAGCCATTGAGTTCTTGCAGAAAATGGGAGGAAATCGAAGGTTCTAATGGTAAGTGAAAGCCATTGAGTTCTGGCAGAAAATGGGAACAAGTGGAAGGTTCTAATGGTAAGTGAAAGCCATTGAGTTCTTGCAGGAAATGGGAGGAAATCGAAGGTTCTAATGGTAAGTGAAAGCCATTGAGTTCTTGCAGAAAATGGGAGGAAATCGAAGGTTCTAATGGTAAGTGAAAGCCATTGAGTTTTTGCAGAAAATGGGAACAAGTGGAAGGTTCTAATGGTAGGTGAAAGCCATTGAGTTCTTGCAGAAAATAGGAGGAAATCGAAGGTTCTAATGGTAAGTGAAAGCCATTGAGTTCTTGCAGAAAATGGGAGGAAATCGAAGGTTCTAATGGTAAGTAAAAGCCATTGAGTTCTTGCAGAAAATGGGAGAAAATCGAAGGTTCTAATGGTAAGTGAAAGCCATTGAGTTCTTGCAGAAAATGGGAGGAAATCGAAGGTTCTAATGGTAAGTGAAAGCCATTGAGTTCTGGCAGAAAATGGGAACAAGTAGAAGGTTCTAATGGTAAGTGAAAGACATTGAGTTCTTGCAGAAAATGGGAGGAAATCGAAGGTTCTAATGGTAAGTGAAAGCCATTGAGTTCTTGCAGAAAATGGGAGGAAATCGAAGGTTCTAATGGTAAGTGAAAGCCATTGAGTTTTTGCAGAAAATGGGAACAAGTGGAAGGTTCTAATGGTAGGTGAAAGCCATTGAGTTCTTGCAGAAAATAGGAGGAAATCGAAGGTTCTAATGGTAAGTGAAAGCCATTGAGTTCTTGCAGAAAATGGGAGGAAATCGAAGGTTCTAATGGTAAGTGAAAGCCATTGAGTTCTTGCAGAAAATGGGAGAAAATCGAAGGTTCTAATGGTAAGTGAAAGCCATTCAGTTCTTGCAGAAAATGGGAGAAAATCGAAGGTTCTAATGGTAAGTGAGAGACATGGAGTTCTTGCAGAAAATGGGAACAAGTGGAAGGTTCTAATGGTAAGTGAGAGACATTGAGTTCTTGCAGAAAATGGGAGGAAATTGAAGGTTCTAATGGTAAGTGAAAGCCATTGAGTTCTTGCAGAAAATGGGAGGAAATCGAAGGTTCTAATGGTAAGTGAAAGCCATTGAGTTCTTGCAGAAAATGGGAGGAAATCGAAGGTTCTAATGGTAAGTGAAAACCATTGAGTTTTTGCAGAAAATGGGAACAAGTGGAAGGTTCTAATGGTAGGTGAAAGCCATTGAGTTCTTGCAGAAAATAGGAGGAAATCGAAGGTTCTAATGGTAAGTGAAAGCCATTGAGTTCTTGCAGAAAATGGGAGGAAATCGAAGGTTCTAATGGTAAGTGAAAGCCATTGAGTTCTTGCAGAAAATGGGAGAAAATCGAAGGTTCTAATGGTAAGTGAAAGCCATTCAGTTCTTGCAGAAAATGGGAGAAAATCGAAGGTTCTAATGGTAAGTGAGAGACATGGAGTTCTTGCAGAAAATGGGAACAAGTGGAAGGTTCTAATGGTAAGTGAGAGACATTGAGTTCTTGCAGAAAATGGGAGGAAATCGAAGGTTCTAATGGTAAGTGAAAGCCATTGAGTTCTTGCAGAAAATGGGAGGAAATCGAAGGTTCTAATAGTAAGTGAAAGCCATTGAGTTTTTGCAGAAAATGGGAACAAGTGGAAGGTTCTAATGGTAAGTGAAAGCCATTGAGTTTTTGCAGAAAATAGGAGGAAATCGAAGGTTCTAATGGTAAGTGAAAGCCATTGAGTTCTGGCAGAAAATGGGAACAAGTGGAAGGTTCTAATGGTAAGTGAAAGCCATTGAGTTCTTGCAGAAAATGGGAGGAAATCGAAGGTTCTAATGGTAAGTGAAAGCCATTGAGTTTTTGCAGAAAATGGGAACAAGTGGAAGGTTCTAATGGTAAGTGAAAGCCATTGAGTTTTTGCAGAAAATGGGAACAAGTGGAAGGTTCTAATGGTAAGTGCAAGGTTCTAATGGTAGGTGAGAGACATTGAGTTCTTGCAGAAAATAGGAGGAAATCGAAGGTTCTAATGGTAAGTGAAAGCCATTGAGTTCTTGCAGAAAATGGGAGGAAATCGAAGGTTCTAATGGTAAGTGAAAGCCATTGAGTTCTTGCAGAAAATGGGAGGAAATCGAAGGTTCTAATGGTAAGTGAGAGACATTGAGTTCTTGCAGAAAATGGGAGGGAATCGAAGGTTCTAATGGTAAGTGAGAGACATTGAGTTCTTGCAGAAAATGGGAGGAAATCGAAGGTTCTAATGGTAAGTGAGAGACATTGAGTTCTTGCAGAAAATGGGAGGAAATCGAAGGTTCTAATGGTAAGTGAAAGCCATTGAGTTCTTGCAGAAAATGGGAGGAAATCGAAGGTTCTAATGGTAAGTGAAAGCCATTGAGTTCTTGCAGAAAATGGGAGGAAATCGAAGGTTCTAATGGTAAGTGAAAGACATTGAGTTCTTGCAGAAAATGGGAGGAAATCGAAGGAATGTGAGGAAATCGAAGGTTCTAATGGTAAGTGAAAGCCATTGAGTTCTTGCAGAAAATGGGAGAAAATCGAAGGTTCTAATGGTAAGTGAAAGCCATTCAGTTCTTGCAGAAAATGGGAGAAAATCGAAGGTTCTAATGGTAAGTGAGAGACATGGAGTTCTTGCAGAAAATGGGAACAAGTGGAAGGTTCTAATGGTAAGTGAGAGACATTGAGTTCTTGCAGAAAATGGGAGGAAATCGAAGGTTCTAATGGTAAGTGAAAGCCATTGAGTTCTTGCAGAAAATGGGAGGAAATCGAAGGTTCTAATGGTAAGTGAAAGACATTGAGTTCTTGCAGAAAATGGGAGGGAATCGAAGGTTCTAATGGTAAGTGAGAGACATTGAGTTCTTGCAGAAAATGGGAGGAAATCGAAGGAATGTGAGGAAATCGAAGGTTCTAATGGTAAGTGAAAGACATTGAGTTCTTGCAGAAAATGTGAGGAAATCGAAGGTTCTAATGGTAAGTGAGAGACATTGAGTTCTTGCAGAAAATGGGAGGAAATCGAAGGTTCTAATGGTAAGTGAGAGACATTGAGTTCTTGCAGAAAATGGGAGTGAATCGAAGGTTCTAATGGTAAGTGAGAGACATTGAGTTCTTGCAGAAAATGGGAGGAAATCGAAGGTTCTAATGGTAAGTGAGAGACATTGAGTTCTTGCAGAAAATGGGAGGGAATCGAAGGTTCTAATGGTAAGTGAGAGACATTGAGTTCTTGCAGAAAATGGGAGGAAATCGAAGGTTCTAATGGTAAGTGAAAGCCATTGAGTTCTTGCAGAAAATAGGAGGAAATCGAAGGTTCTAATGGTAAGTGAAAGCCATTGAGTTCTTGCAGAAAATGGGAGGAAATCGAAGGTTCTAATGGTAAGTGAAAGCCATTGAGTTCTTGCAGAAAATGGGAGGAAATCGAAGGTTCTAATGGTAAGTGAAAGACATTGAGTTCTTGCAGAAAATGGGAGGGAATCGAAGGTTCTAATGGTAAGTGAGAGACATTGAGTTCTTGCAGAAAATGGGAGGAAATCGAAGGTTCTAATGGTAAGTGAGAGACATTGAGTTCTTGCAGAAAGTGGGAGGAAATCGAAGGTTCTAATGGTAAGTGAAAGACATTGAGTTCTTGCAGAAAATGGGAGGGAATCGAAGGTTCTAATGGTAAGTGAGAGACATTGAGTTCTTGCAGAAAATGGGAGGAAATCGAAGGTTCTAATGGTAAGTGAGAGACATTGAGTTCTTGCAGAAAGTGGGAGGGAATCGAAGGTTCTAATGGTAAGTGAGAGACATTGAGTTCTTGCAGAAAATGGGAGGGAATCGAAGGTTCTAATGGTAAGTGAGAGACATTGAGTTCTTGCAGAAAATGTGAGGAAATCGAAGGTTCTAATGGTAAGTGAGAGACATTGAGTTCTTGCAGAAAGTGGGAGGGAATCGAAGGTTCTAATGGTAAGTGAGAGACATTGAGTTCTTGCAGAAAATGGGAGGAAATCGAAGGAATGTGAGGAAATCGAAGGTTCTAATGGTAAGTGAAAGACATTGAGTTCTTGCAGAAAATGTGAGGAAATCGAAGGTTCTAATGGTAAGTGAGAGACATTGAGTTCTTGCAGAAAATGGGAGGAAATCGAAGGTTCTAATGGTAAGTGAGAGACATTGAGTTCTTGCAGAAAATGGGAGGGAATCGAAGGTTCTAATGGTAAGTGAGAGACATTGAGTTCTTGCAGAAAATGGGAGGAAATCGAAGGTTCTAATGGTAAGTGAGAGACATTGAGTTCTTGCAGAAAGTGGGAGGAAATCGAAGGTCCTAATGGTAAGTGAAAGCCACTGAGTTCTTGCAGAAAATGGGAGGAAATCGAAGGTCCTAATGGTAAGTGAAAGCCATTGAGTTCTTGCAGAAAATGGGAGGAAATCGAAGGTTTTAATGGTAAGTGAGAGACATTGAGTTCTTGCAGAAAATGGAAGGAAATCGAAGGTTCTAATGGTAAGTGAGAGACATTGAGTTCTTGTAGAAAATGGGAGGAAATCGAAGGTTCTAATGGTAAGTGAGAGACATTGAGTTCTTGTAGAAAATGGGAGGAAATCGAATGTTCTAATGGTAAGTGAGAGACATTGAGTTCTTGCAGAAAATGAGAGTAAATCGAAGGTTCTAATGGTAAGTGAGAGACATTGAGTTCTTGCAGAAAATGAGAGGAAATCGAAGGTTCTAATGGTAAGTGAGAGACATTGAGTTCTTGCAGAAAATGAGAGGAAATCGAATAATGGTAAGTGAAAGCCATTGAGTTCTTGCTGAAAATGGGAACAAGTGGAAGGTTCTAATGGTAAGTGAAAGCCATTGAGTTCTTGCAGAAAATGGGAGGAAATCGAAAGTTCTAATGGTAAGTGAGAGACATTGAGTTCTTGCAGAAAATGGGAACAAGTGGAAGGTTCTAATGGTAAGTGAAAGCCATTGAGTTCTTGCAGAAAATGGGAGGAAATCGAAGGTTCTAATGGTAAGTGAGAGACATTGAGTTTACAGAAAATGGGAGGAAATCGAAGGTTCTAACGGTAAGTGAAAGCCATTGAGTTCTTGCAGAAAATGGGAACAAGTGGAAGGTTCTAATGGTAAGTGAAAGCCATTGAGTTCTTGCAGAAAATACGAAGTAGAAGGTTCTAATGTTAAGTGTCAATGTCAGTCAAGGTCCCCAAAGATAAAAAATCTAAGGTAACTAGAAATTAGTATAGGTGCAAAGTGTAAATTAACAAGATAAATAAATGAGAGCTTAGAATGCAACAACTTATGGTGAAAAATTATTGGAAAAATATCTTGCAACAGGAATGTATATCACATACTTGGGAATTTTGAACAGAACGTGACAGTATACCTAAAAAAACATTGCTAACTAAGAGTTGAATGGTATTTTTATCTATAGAGTTTGATATAAGTGTTAAGGTCTATCATGGGTCAGACTAGAGTCCTTTGCTAATAAGGCAATGAAATTTGACAATTTTATCTAAAGAATGAGAGATACGTGTTAGGTTCTATCATGGGTCAGACTAGAGTCCTTGGCTAATAAGGCAATGAAGTTTGGCAATTTTATCTAAAGAGTTGGAGATAGGTGTTAAGGTCTATCATGGGTCAGACTAAAATCCTTTGCTAATATAGCAAAGAAATTTGACAATTTTATCTAAAGAGTTGGAGATACGTGTTAGGTTCTATCATGGGTCAGACTAAAGTCTTTAGCTATTATGGCAATGAAGTTTGACAATTTTATCTAAAGAGTTGGAGATACGTGTTAGGTTCTATCATGGGTCAGACTAAAGTCTTTAGCTATTATGGCAATGAAGTTTGACAATTTTATCTAAAGAGTTGGAGATACGTGTTGAGTTCTATCATGGGTCAGACTAAAGTCTTTAGCTATTATGGCAATGAAGTTTGACAATTTTATCTAAAGAGTGTGAGATATGTGTTAAGGTCTATCATGGGTCAGACTAAAATCTTT
Organism: Palaemon carinicauda; assembly: GCF_036898095.1. Classification (NCBI taxonomy): domain Eukaryota; kingdom Metazoa; phylum Arthropoda; class Malacostraca; order Decapoda; family Palaemonidae; genus Palaemon; species Palaemon carinicauda. Next base: position 20,360 of record NW_027169275.1, read on the forward strand.
TGCTAATATGGCAATGAAATTTGACAATTTTATCTAAAGAGTTGGAGATACGTGTTAGGATCTATCATGGGTCAGACTAAAATCTTTTGCTAATATGGCAATGAAATTTGACAATTTTATCTAAAGAGTTGGAGATACGTGTTAGGTTCTATCATGGGTCAGACTAAAATCTTTTGCTAATATGGCAATGAAATTTGACAATTTTATCTAAAGAGTGTGAGATATGTGTTAAGGTCTATCATGGGTCAGACTAAAATCTTTTGCTAATATGGCAATGAAATTTGACAATTTTATCTGAAGAGTTGGAGATACGTGTTAGGTTCTATCATGGGTCAGACTAAAATCTTTTGCTAATATGGCAATGAAATTTGACAATTTTATCTAAAGAGTTGGAGATACGTGTTAGGTTCTATCATGGGTCAGACTAAAATCTTTTGCTAATATGGCAATGAAATTTGACAATTTTATCTAAAGAGTAAGAGATACGTGTTAGGGTCTATCATGGGTCTGACTAGAGTCCTTGGCTAATATGGCAATGAAATTTGACAATTTTATCTAAAGAGTTGGAGATACGTGTTAGGTTCTATCATGGGTCAGACTAAAGTCCTTTGCTAATATGGCAATGAAATTTGACAATTTTATCTAAAGAGTAAGAGATATGTGTTAGGGTCTATCATGGGTCAGACTAAAGTCTTTTGCTAATATGGCAATGAAATTTGACAATTTTATCTAAAGAGTAAGAGATACGTGTTAGGGTCTATCATGGGTCTGACTAGAGTCCTTGGCTAAAATCTCAATGAAATTTGACAATTTTATCTAAAGAGTTGGATATTCGTGTTAGGGTCTATCATGGGTCTGACTAGAGTCCTTGCCTAATATGGCAATGAAATTTGACAATTTTATCTAAAGAGTAAGAGATACGTGTTAGGGTCTATCATGGGTCAGACTAAAGTCCTTTGCTAATATGGCAATAAAGTTTGGCAATTTTATCTAAAGAATTTGAGATACGTGTTAAGTTCTATCATGGGTCAGACTAAAGTCCTTTGCTAATATGGCAATGAAGTTTGACAATTTTATCTAAAGAGTTGGAGATACGTGTTAAGTTCTATCATGGGTCAGACTAAAGTCCTTTGCTAATATGGCAATGAAGTTTGGCAATTTTATCTAAAGAGTTGGAGACACGTGTTAGGTTCTATCATGGGTCAGACTAAAGTCTTTTGCTAATATGGCAATGAAATTTGACAATTTTATCTAAAGAGTTGGAAATACCTGTTAGGTTCTATCATGGGTCAGACTAAAGTCCTTTTTTCTAATATGGCAATGAAACTTGGCAATTTTATTGAAAGTGTTGGAGATACCTGTTAGGTTCTATCATGGGTCAGACTAAAGTCCTTTGCTAATATGGCAATGAAGTTTGACAATTTTATCTAAAGAGTTGGAGACACGTGTTAGGTTCTATCATGGGTCAGACTAAAGTCCTTTGCTAATATGGCAATGAAATTTGACAATTTTATCTAAAGAGTTGGAGACACGTGTTAGGTTCTATCATGGGTCAGACTAAAGTCCTTTGCTAATATGGCAATGAAACTTGGCAATTTTATCTAAAGAGTTGGAGACACGTGTTAGGTTCTATCATGGGTCAGACTAAAGTCCTTTGCTAATATGGCAATGAAATTTGGCAATTTTATCTAAAGAGTTGGAGACACGTGTTAGGTTCTATCATGGGTCAGACTAAAGTCCTTTGCTAATATGGCAATGAAATTTGACAATTTTATCTAAAGAGTTGGAGACACGTGTTAGGTTCTATCATGGGTCAGACTAAAGTCCTTTGCTAATATGGCAATGAAACTTGGCAATTTTATCTAAAGAGTTGGAGACACGTGTTAGGTTCTATCATGGGTCAGACTAAAGTCTTTTGCTAATATGGCAATGAAATTTGACAATTTTATCTAAAGAGTTGGAAATACCTGTTAGGTTCTATCATGGGTCAGACTAAAGTCCTTTTTTCTAATATGGCAATGAAACTTGGCAATTTTATTGAAAGTGTTGGAGATACCTGTTAGGTTCTATCATGGGTCAGACTAAAGTCCTTTGCTAATATGGCAATGAAGTTTGGCAATTTTATCTAAAGAGTTGGAGACACGTGTTAGGTTCTATCATGGGTCAGACTAAAGTCCTTTGCTAATATGGCAATGAAATTTGACAATTTTATCTAAAGAGTTGGAGACACGTGTTAGGTTCTATCATGGGTCAGACTAAAGTCCTTTGCTAATATGGCAATGAAACTTGGCAATTTTATCTAAAGAGTTGGAGACACGTGTTAGGTTCTATCATGGGTCAAACTAAAGTCCTTTGCTAATATGGCAATGAAATTTGACAATTTTATCTAAAGAGTTTGAGATATGTGTTAGGTTCTATCATGGGTCAGACTAAAGTCTTTTGCTAATATGGCAATGAAATTTGACACTTTTATCTAAAGAGTTTGAGATACGTGTTAGGGTCTATCATGGGTCAGACTAAAGTCCTTTGCTAATATGGCAATGAAATTTGACAATTTTATCTAAAGAGTTTGAGATACGTGTTAGGGTCTATCATGGGTCAGACTAAAGTCTTTGGCTAATATGGCAATGAAATTTGACAATTTTATCTAAAGAGTTTGAGATACGTGTTAGGGTCTATCATGGGTCAGACTAAAGTCTTTTGCTAATATGGCAATGAAATTTGACACTTTTATCTAAAGAGTTTGAGATACGTGTTAGGGTCTATCATGGGTCAGACTAAAGTCTTTTGCTAATATGGCAATGAAATTTGACAATTTTATCTAAAGAGTTTGAGATACGTGTTAGGGTCTATCATGGGTCAGACTAAAGTCTTTGGCTAATATGGCAATGAAATTTGACAATTTTATCTAAAGAGTTTGAGATACGTGTTAGGGTCTATCATGGGTCAGACTAAAGTCTTTGGCTAATATGGCAATGAAATTTGACACTTTTATCTAAAGAGTTTGAGATACGTGTTAGGGTCTATCATGGGTCAGACTAAAGTCTTTGGCTAATATGGCAATGAAGTTTGGCAATTTTATCTAAAGAGTTGGAGATACGTGTTAGGGTCCATCATGGGTCAGACTAGAGTCCTTGGCTAATATGGCAATGAAATTTGACAATTTTATCTAAAGAGTGTGAGATACGTGTTAAGGTCTATCATGGGTCAGACTAGAGTCCTTGGCTAATATGGCAATGAAATTTGACAATTTTATCTAAAGAGTTGGAGATACGTGTTAGTGTCTATCATGGGTTAGCCTAGAGTCCTTTGCTAATATGGCAATGAAGTTTGACAATTTTATCTAAAGAGTTGGAGAAACGTGTTAGTGTCTATCATGGGTCAGACTAGAGTCCTTTGCTAATATGGCAATGAAATTTGACAATTTTATCTAAAGAGTTGGAGAAACGTGTTAGTGTCTATCATGGGTCAGACTAGAGTCCTTTGCTAATATGGCAATGAAATTTGACAATTTTATCTAAAGAGTTGGAGAAACGTGTTAGTGTCTATCATGGGTCAGACTAGAGTCCTTTGCTAATATGGCAATGAAATTTGACAATTTTATCTAAAGAGTTGGAGATACGTGTTAAGGTCTATCATGGGTCAGACTAAAGTCCTTTGCTAATATGGCAATGAAGTTTGACAATTTTATCTAAAGAGTTGGAGAAACGTGTTAGTGTCTATCATGGGTCAGACTAGAGTCCTTTGCTAATATGGCAATGAAATTTGACAATTTTATCTAAAGAGTTGGAGAAACGTGTTAGTGTCTATCATGGGTCAGACTAAAGTCCTTTGCTAATATGGCAATGAAATTTGACAATTTTATCTAAAGAGTTGGAGAAACGTGTTAGTGTCTATCATGGGTCAGACTAGAGTCCTTTGCTAATATGGCAATGAAATTTGACAATTTTATCTAAAGAGTTGGAGATACGTGTTAAGGTCTATCATGGGTCAGACTAAAGTCCTTTGCTAATATGGCAATGAAGTTTGACAATTTTATCTAAAGAGTTTGAGATACGTGTTAAGGTCTATCATGGGTCAGACTAAAGTCCTTTGCTAATATGGCAATGAAATTTGACAATTTTATCTAAAGAGTTGGAGAAACGTGTTAGTGTCTATCATGGGTCAGACTAGAGTCCTTGGCTAATATGGCAATGAAATTTGACAATTTTATCTAAAGAGTTGGAGATACGTGTTAGTGTCTATCATGGGTTAGCCTAGAGTCCTTTGCTAATATGGCAATGAAATTTGACAATTTTATCTAAAGAGTTGGAGAAACGTGTTAGTGTCTATCATGGGTCAGACTAAAGTCCTTTGCTAATATGGCAATGAAGTTTGACAATTTTATCTAAAGAGTGTGAGATACGTGTTAAGGTCTATCATGGGTCAGACTAGAGTCCTTGGCTAATATGGCAATGAAATTTGACAATTTTATCTAAAGAGTTGGAGATACGTGTTAAGGTCTATCATGGGTTAGCCTAGAGTCCTTTGCTAATATGGCAATGAAGTTTGACAATTTTATCTAAAGAGTTGGAGATACGTGTTAAGGTCTATCATGGGTCAGACTAAAGTCCTTTGCTAATATGGCAATGAAATTTGACAATTTTATCTAAAGAGTTTGAGATACGTGTTAAGGTCTATCATGGGTCAGACTAAAGTCCTTTGCTAATATGGCAATGAAATTTGACAATTTTATCTAAAGAGTTGGAGATACGTGTTAAGGTCTATCATGGGTCAGACTAAAGTCCTTTGCTAATATGGCAATGAAATTTGACAATTTTATCTAAAGAGTTGGAGAAACGTGTTAGTGTCTATCATGGGTCAGACTAGAGTCCTTGGCTAATATGGCAATGAAGTTTGGCAATTTTATCTAAAGAGTTGGAGATACGTGTTAAGGTCTATCATGGGTCAGACTAAAGTCCTTTGCTAATATGGCAATGAAATTTGACAATTTTATCTAAAGAGTTGGAGAAACGTGTTAGTGTCTATCATGGGTCAGACTAGAGTCCTTGGCTAATATGGCAATGAAGTTTGGCAATTTTATCTAAAGAGTTGGAGATACGTGTTAAGGTCTATCATGGGTCAGACTAAAGTCTTTTGCTAATAAGGCAATGAAATTTGACAATTTTATCTGAAGAGTTGGAGATACGTGCTAAGGTCTATCATGGGTCAGACTACAGTCCTTGGCTAATATGGCAATGAAGTTTGGCAATTTTATCTAAAGAGTTGGAGATACGTGTTAAGGTCTATCATGGGTCAGACTAGAGTCCTTTGCTAATATGGCAATGAAGTTTGGCAATTTTATCTAAAGAGTTGGAGATACGTGTTAAGGTCTATCATGGGTCACACTAAAGTCCTTGGCTAATATGGCAATGAAATTTGGCAATTTTATCTAAAGAGTTTGAGATACGTGTTAAGGTCAATCATGGGTCAGACTAGAGTCCTTGGCTAATATGGCAATGAAGTTTGGCAATTTTATCTAAAGAGTTTGAGATACGTGTTAAGGTCAATCATGGGTCAGACTAGAGTCCTTGGCTAATATGGCAATGAAATTTGTCAATTTTATCTAAAGAGTTGGAGATAAGTGTTAAGGTCTATCATGGGTCACACTAAAGTCCTTGGCTAATATGGCAATGAAGTTTGGCAATTTTATCTAAAGAGTTTGAGATACGTGTTCAGGTCTATCATGGGTCAGACTAGAGTCCTTGGCTAATATGGCAATGAAGTTTGGCAATTTTATCTAAAGAGTTGGAGATACGTGTTAAGGTCTATCATGGGTCACACTAAAATCCTTGGCTAATATGGCAATGAAATTTGTCAATTTTATCTAAAGAGTTTGATATAAGTGTTAAGGTCTATCATGGGTCAGACTAGAGTCCTCGGCTAATATGGCAATGAAGTTTGTCAATTTTATCTAAAGAGTTTCAGATACGTGTTAAGGTCTATCATGGGTCTGACTAGAGTCCTTGGCTAATATGGCAATGAAGTTTGGCAATTTTATCTAAAGAGTGTGAGATACGTGTTAAGGTCTATCATGGGTCAGACTAGAGTCCTTGGCTAATATGGCAATGAAATTTGACAATTTTATCTAAAGAGTGTGAGATACGTGTTAAGGTCTATCATGGGTCAGACTAGAGTCCTTGGCTAATATGGCAATGAAGTTTGACAATTTTATCTAAAGAGTGTGAGATACGTGTTAAGGTCAATCATAGGTCAGACTAGAGTCCTTGGCTAATATGGCAATGAAATTTGACAATTTTATCTAAAGAGTTGGAGATACGTGTTAAGGTCTATCATGGGTCACACTAAAATCCTTGGCTAATATGGCAATGAAATTTGTCAATTTTATCTAAAGAGTTTGATATAAGTGTTAAGGTCTATCAATGGTCAGACTAGAGTCCTTGGCTAATATGGCAATGAAGTTTGGCAATTTTATCTAAAGAGTTGGAGATACGTGTTAAGGTCTATCATGGGTCACACTAAAATCCTTGGCTAATATGGCAATGAAATTTGTCAATTTTATCTAAAGAGTTTGATATAAGTGTTAAGGTCTATCAATGGTCAGACTAGAGTCCTTGGCTAATATGGCAATGAAATTTGACAATTTTATCTAAAGAGTGTGAGATACGTGTTAAGGTCTATCATGGGTCAGACTAGAGTCCTTGGCTAATATGGCAATGAAGTTTGACAATTTTATCTAAAGAGTGTGAGATACGTGTTAAGGTCAATCATAGGTCTGACTAGAGTCCTTTGCTAATATGGCAATGAAATTTGACAATTTTATCTAAAGAGTTGGAGATACGTGTTAAGGTCTATCATGGGTCACACTAAAATCCTTGGCTAATATGGCAATGAAATTTGTCAATTTTATCTAAAGAGTTTGATATAAGTGTTAAGGTCTATCAATGGTCAGACTAGAGTCCTTGGCTAATATGGCAATGAAGTTTGGCAATTTTATCTAAAGAGTTGGAGATACGTGTTAAGGTCTATCATGGGTCACACTAAAATCCTTGGCTAATATGGCAATGAAATTTGTCAATTTTATCTAAAGAGTTTGATATAAGTGTTAAGGTCTATCATGGGTCAGACTAGAGTCCTCGGCTAATATGGCAATGAAGTTTGTCAATTTTATCTAAAGAGTTTCAGATACGTGTTAAGGTCTATCATGGGTCTGACTAGAGTCCTTGGCTAATATGGCAATGAAGTTTGGCAATTTTATCTAAAGAGTGTGAGATACGTGTTAAGGTCTATCATGGGTCAGACTAGAGTCCTTGGCTAATATGGCAATGAAATTTGACAATTTTATCTAAAGAGTGTGAGATACGTGTTAAGGTCTATCATGGGTCAGACTAGAGTCCTTGGCTAATATGGCAATGAAGTTTGACAATTTTATCTAAAGAGTGTGAGATACGTGTTAAGGTCAATCATAGGTCAGACTAGAGTCCTTGGCTAATATGGCAATGAAATTTGACAATTTTATCTAAAGAGTGTGAGATACGTGTTAAGGTCTATCATGGGTCAGACTAGAGTCCTTGGCTAATATGGCAATGAAATTTGACAATTTTATCTAAAGAGTGTGAGATACGTGTAAAGGTCTATCATGGGTCAGACTAAAGTCCTTTGCTAATATGGCAATGAAGTTTGGCAATTTTATCTAAAGAGTGTGAGATACGTGTAAAGGTCTATCATGGGTCAGACTAGAGTTCTTGGCTAATATGGCAATGAAATTTGACAATTTTATCTAAAGAGTGTGAGATACGTGTTAAGGTCAATCATAGGTCAGACTAGAGTCCTTGGCTAATATGGCAATGAAATTTGACAATTTTATCTAAAGAGTGTGAGATACGTGTTAAGGTCTATCATGGGTCAGACTAGAGTCCTTGGCTAATATGGCAATGAAATTTGACAATTTTATCTAAAGAGTGTGAGATACGTGTAAAGGTCTATCATGGGTCAGACTAGAGTTCTTGGCTAATATGGCAATGAAGTTTGACAATTTTATCTAAAGAGTGTGAGATACGTGTTAAGGTCTATCATGGGTCAGACTAGAGTCCTTGGCTAATATGGCAATGAAGTTTGACAATTTTATCTAAAGAGTGTGAGATACGTGTTAAGGTCTATCATAGGTCAGACTAGAGTCCTTTGCTAATATGGCAATGAAGTTTGGCAATTTTATCTAAAGAGTGTGAGATACGTGTTAAGGTCTATCATAGGTCAGACTAGAGTCCTTTGCTAATATGGCAATGAAGTTTGGCAATTTTATCTAAAGAGTGTGAGATACGTGTTAAGGTCTATCATGGGCCAGACTAGAGTCCTTGGCTAATATGGCAATGAAATTTGTCAATTTTATCTAAAGAGTTTGATATAAGTGTTAAGGTCTATCATGGGTCAGACTAGAGTCCTTGGCTAATATGGCAATGAAGTTTGACAATTTTATCTAAAGAGTGTGAGATACGTGTTAAGGTCAATCATAGGTCAGACTAGAGTCCTTGGCTAATATGGCAATGAAATTTGACAATTTTATCTAAAGAGTGTGAGATACGTGTAAAGGTCTATCATGGGTCAGACTAGAGTCCTTGGCTAATATGGCAATGAAATTTGACAATTTCATCTAAAGAGTGTGAGATACGTGTAAAGGTCTATCATGGGTCAGACTAGAGTCCTTGGCTAATATGGCAATGAAGTTTGACAATTTTATCTAAAGAGTGTGAGATACGTGTTAAGGTCAATCATAGGTCAGACTAGAGTCCTTGGCTAATATGGCAATGAAATTTGACAATTTTATCTAAAGAGTGTGAGATACGTGTAAAGGTCTATCATGGGTCAGACTAGAGTCCTTGGCTAATATGGCAATGAAATTTGACAATTTTATCTAAAGAGTGTGAGATACGTGTAAAGGTCTATCATGGGCCAGACTAGAGTCCTTGGCTAATATGGCAATGAAATTTGGCAATTTTATCTAAAGAGTTGGAGATACGTGTTAGGTTCTATCATGGGTCAGACTAAAGTCTTTTGCTAATATGGCAATGAAGTTTGTTAATTTTATCTAAAGAGTTGGATATACGTGTTAAGGTCTATTACAGGTTAGACTAGATCCCTTTGCTAATATGTAAATGAAGTTAAGCTATCATATAATGTAGCTAACAGAGTTTATAGAAGAAAACACACACGTAGAACAGAATATGATCCTAATTGGACACTGCACTAAAAGTTTTGGGGGTGGACCAGCTCAGTACTTAATACCAAGTGTACCAAATGGCGTCTCTAATCAAAATTTTGAATCCTTTCAGGTTAGAAATCTATTGGAAGGATATGTAGGAGGAGGTGGATGACGCTGTTATGATATATGAAAAGATCTGGGCTTTAAAATGACGAAGAAAAATATGTCAGAGTGAAATCAGGGGGAAAATAAACACTTAAATCGTAAAAGAGGAGTATCAAGATAGTATTAGTAAATGTCTATATACCTGAGAGAGAGAGAGAGAGAGAGAGAGAGAGAGAGAGAGAGAGAGAGAGAGAGAGAGAGAGAGAGAGATAGCATTCTAAATCTGATATAATACGAGAGGAGGAAGTGGTAAACTAAAAGTCAGGTGTCAACCAATGTCCCAACAAAGAGGTCTATAAGAGGAATTATTAAATGAGAAAACTAAAGACAAGGAATTGATGATTCAGTGACTTTAAATCATTGTGTGTAAGGGCATACATGTGCCTATATAGACATGCTGCACTTATGGTGTGGAGGCTCAGCTCATTGTAGAAATATTTAACAAATAGCAATGATATAAGGAAATCTTTGATGTCAGAAATCTATCAAAAGAAGGAAATGTGGAAGTGTGTGCTGGATACCCTAGTTTTGTTAATTCAGTTCTTGGAAAAACGAAAAATATTTGTTCTTTGGGTATAATCAATTGAAACAATTCAAGGACCTTAAAAATAAGGTCATTTAGTATAGAATATTCTTAAATACACCTTATTTAGGGATCTCAGAAGAGGAAGAGAATATACATTGAAAAAGTTATCAGTATCAGTGATAAAAAACCAAAGGTTGCAAGAAATATTATTTTTTAGATTGAATTCATGAAACGATTTAAACTAGACACCATTAAGAAAAATATTACAATATTACAACAGCTGTTTCGAAGAGCTCATTTGATCATAATCCATAGTGAGGTGATGAAGAAAATGAATAGAAATATGAAAATTACATTAATTGAAATAAGCTAATGGAGAAGAGGGGTGGATAACCTTGCTTCGCTATATGGCCCGATCTTGGGGTTGGAAAATGACTAAGAAAGAATGTCAGAAGTGTCAAAATATGGAAACCAAATACTTGTAGAAGTAAAGTATCAACATAGTGTTAGTAAATGACCATAGGAGAGAGAGAGAGAGAGAGAGAGAGAGAGAGAGAGAGAGAGAGAGAGAGAGAGAGAGAGAGAGAGAGAGAGAGAGAGAGAGAGTAAAAAAAAGGGCGTATGAAGATAGTGTTAGTAAATTCCCATAGGGGAGAGAGAGAGAGAGAGAGAGAGAGAGAGAGAGAGAGATAAGCATTCCAGTTCTGATATAGTACAAGTCAAGGTGGGGTAAACTAAAAAAATAGGTGTCACCAAGATCCCAGCAAAGGCTAAAGAGGTATTACAGAGAAATCAGAAGATGAGAAAAGTGCAGAGAGCAAACTGATGATGCAGATATCTGTGATCTAGTGGAAATGGCTATAATAAAACAGTTTACAAGGAAACAACCCTACCTATTAACCAACAAATAGCAAACACTAACAGACTACATTGATTCTGAATAAGGAGTCTAAAGATGGTAATGTTTGTTCAAGGATTAGGCAAGGCAATCTATACACACACTAGGATTAAAAACCGTGGGTCGATTTAGATTTTAAATGGGTTAACAAAAATTGAATGATTATAGGTTACAGAAAACTGAAGAACTGGATGATGTATGTGAAAAATGAAGAACAAAACTATAATATCGGGAATTAAAGCTGTACCAGACCAGCAGAGTTCAGACAGAATTGATTATCAGTTTGAGATTCGAAAATCAATGGAAAAACTGAAAAATAACAAAAGAACAATTGGAAATCTAAGATTCCAAGGGGAGGACCTCAATGAGTGGAACACGTCTAAGTTATACAAGCCGGTGGAAATGGTAAAAAAAAAAAAAACTCTTGGGGAAAAAAAAAAAAAAAAAAAAAAAAAAAAAAACAGGAAATGGGAGAACTATTAGCAAATGGAAGAAAAAACCTAATAGATGTGGACAAAGGGAAAACTATTAGTAAATATTTAAATGGTAGACAAAAGAAGGTAAAAGTAAGTTTGTAAAGCCAGACACAAATTATGAATTGGGAAAAAACTCTTGGAGAAAAAAAACAGGAAATGGGAGACCTATCAGCACATGGAAGATGAAACTTAATAGATATTGAGAAGGGAAAACTATTAGTAAGTATTAAAATGGTAGACAAAAGAAAGTCAAAGTAAGTTTGTAAAGCCACACACGAATGAGGAATAGATGAGAAAGAAAACAAGCAAAGGATATACAAATCAGACCAAATAAAAGTAAGAATTTCTTTCTGACATTATGAACAGAAAATTCATAGGAAATGAATTACAGGGTACATTTGGAACAGCATAAAGTTGCAAGTCTTTACATGAGATAAGGTAATACCTTAGGGCCCAGAGTAGTGAGAATAAGGTTTTTTTCTGTTATAAACAGGGCCACGAGATATAAAATTATGTACTTTCAGACATATCTGAAAGTGGAGAAAGAGGTTATGTTGATGATAAACGTTTACTGGTACTATAAAAAAAAAAAAATGAAAAGAAAAAAAAGAAAAAAAAAGTCTTTTGGAAGCAAAGTAGGTGGGTGCAAGCACAAATGCTAAAAGGGTGCTAAGTCACCTCTGTCACTTTGGAATTTATTGGTTTTTAGATGCATGGAAGAGGATGAATGTACAAATGTTACACAGAAGCTATGCAGCCCCTTGGCTGAAGAGAAAACAAGAACCACAAGAATGTGTAGCTGTTGTAGAGAAGGAAACCAAAGAGAGAAGAGAAATAGGAGGTAGATGGAATAAAACAAATAGCAAGTTTTTTCTGTTTTTAATGGCAGTACATAATTTACTAGCACAATATGGAAGAATGGAATATCCATACGTGAATGGAGAACAGAAATATAGAATATATCCTGAAATGTTGAATATTTATAAACATGGGGAGATTTAACGACAGATAACAATGGAGATAAACACTAAAAATTAGCTTATGGAATTCTTTTGGGTAAAAACACGTAAAGTACAAGAAATAAAAAAAAACATTGGTCTGCAAAGTAACCTGAGGAAACCTAAATGTTGAAAGCGTAAAACGCAAGGGGTTCAAATTGAAAGCGTATAATGTAAGGGGATGAAAGTTGAAAGCTTATAATGTAAGGGGATTAAAGTTGAAAGCGTATAATGTAAGGGGATGAAAGTTGAAAGCTATAATGTAAGGGGATTAAAGTTGAAAGCTAATAATTAAGGGGTTAAAGTTGAAAGCTTAAAATGCAAGGGGATTAAAGTTGAAAGCTTAAAATGTAAGGGGATTAAAGTTGAAAGCGTTTAATGTAAGGGGATTAAAGTTGAAAGCGTATAATGTAAGGGGATTAAAGTTGAAAGCGTGTAATGTAAGGGGATTAAAGTTGAAAGCGTATGATGTAAGGGGATTAAAGTTGAAAGCGTATGATGTAAGGGGATTAAAGTTGAAAGCGTATAATGTTAGGGGATTAAAGTTGAAAGCGTATAATGTAGGGGATTAAAGTTGAAAGCGTATAATGTAGGGGGTTAAAGTTGAAAGCGTGTAATGTAAGGGGATTAAAGTTGAAAGCGTATAATGTAAGGGGGTTAAAGTTGAAAGCGTATAATGTAAGGGGGTTAAAGTTGAAAGCGTATAATGTAAGGGGGTTAAAGTTGAAAGCGTGTAATGTAAGGGGGTTAAAGTTGAAAGCGTGTAATGTAAGGGGGTTAAAGTTGAAAGCGTGTAATGTAAGGGGGTTAAAGTTGAAAGCGTATAATGTAAGGGGGTTAAAGTTGAAAGCGTATAATGTAAGGGGATTAAAGTTGAAAGCGTGTAATGTAAGGGGATTAAAGTTGAAAGCGTATAATGTAAGGGGGTTAAAGTTGAAAGTGTATAATGTAAGGGGATTAAAGTTGAAAGCGTATAATGTAAGGGGATTAAAGTTGAAAGCGTATAATGTAAGGGGATTAAAGTTGAAAGCGTATAATGTAAGGGGGTTAAAGTTGAAAGCGTATAATGTAAGGGGATTAAAGTTGAAAGCGTGTAATGTAAGGGGATTAAAGTTGAAAGCGTGTAATGTAAGGGGATTAAAGTTGAAAGCGTATAATGTAAGGGGGTTAAAGTTGAAAGCGTGTAATGTAAGGGGATTAAAGTTGAAAGCGTGTAATGTAAGGGGATTAAAGTTGAAAGCGTGTAATGTAAGGGGATTAAAGTTGAAAGCGTGTAATGTAAGGGGATTAAAGTTGAAAGCGTGTAATGTAAGGGGATTAAAGTTGAAAGCGTGTAATGTAAGGGGATTAAAGTTGAAGGCGTGTAATGTAAGGGGATTAAAGTTGAAAGCGTGTAATGTAAGGGGATTAAAGTTGAAAGCGTGTAATGTAAGGGGATTGAAGTTGAAAGCGTATAATGTAAGGGGGTTAAAGTTGAAAGCGTGTAATGTAAGGGGATTAAAGTTGAAAGCGTGTAATGTAAGGGGATTAAAGTTGAAAGCGTGTAATGTAAGGGGATTAAAGTTGAAAGCGTGTAATGTAAGGGGATTAAAGTTGAAAGCGTGTAATGTAAGGGGATTAAAGTTGAAAGCGTGTAATGTAAGGGGATTAAAGTTGAAAGCGTGTAATGTAAGGGGATTAAAGTTGAAAGCGTGTAATGTAAGGGGATTAAAGTTGAAAGCGTGTAATGTAAGGGGGTTAAAGTTGAAAGCGTATAATGTAAGGGGGTTAAAGTTGAAAGCGTATAATGTAAGGGGGTTAAAGTTGAAAGCGTGTAATGTAAGGGGATTAAAGTTGAAAGCGTGTAATGTAAGGGGATTAAAGTTGAAAGCGTATAATGTAAGGGGGTTAAAGTTGAAAGCGTATAATGTAAGGGGGTTAAAGTTGAAAGCGTATAATGTAAGGGGATTAAAGTTGAAAGCGTGTAATGTAAGGGGATTAAAGTTGAAAGCGTGTAATGTAAGGGGATTAAAGTTGAAAGCGTATAATGTAAGGGGGTTAAAGTTGAAAGCGTGTAATGTAAGGGGATTAAAGTTGAAAGCGTGTAATGTAAGGGGATTAAAGTTGAAAGCGTATAATGTAAGGGGATTAAAGTTGAAAGCGTATAATGTAAGGGGATTAAAGTTGAAAGCGTATAATGTAAGGGGGTTAAAGTTGAAAGCGTATAATGTAAGGGGATTAAAGTTGAAAGCGTGTAATGTAAGGGGATTAAAGTTGAAAGCGTATAATGTAAGGGGATTAAAGTTGAAAGCGTGTAATGTAAGGGGGTTAAAGTTGAAAGCGTATAATGTAAGGGGATTAAAGTTGAAAGCGTATAATGTAAGGGGATTAAAGTTGAAAGCGTATAATGTAAGGGGATTAAAGTTGAAAGCGTATAATGTAAGGGGGTTAAAGTTGAAAGCGTATAATGTAAGGGGATTAAAGTTGAAAGCGTATAATGTAAGGGGGTTAAAGTTGAAAGCGTATAATGTAAGGGGATTAAAGTTGAAAGCGTGTAATGTAAGGGGGTTAAAGTTGAAAGCGTATAATGTAAGGGGATTAAAGTTGAAAGCGTATAATGTAAGGGGATTAAAGTTGAAAGCGTATAATGTAAGGGGGTTAAAGTTGAAAGCGTGTAATGTAAGGGGATTAAAGTTGAAAGCGTATAATGTAAGGGGGTTAAAGTTGAAAGCGTATAATGTAAGGGGGTTAAAGTTGAAAGCGTATAATGTAAGGGGATTAAAGTTGAAAGCGTGTAATGTAAGGGGATTAAAGTTGAAAGCGTATAATGTAAGGGGGTTAAAGTTGAAAGCGTGTAATGTAAGGGGGTTAAAGTTGAAAGCGTATAATGTAAGGGGGTTAAAGTTGAAAGCGTATAATGTAAGGGGGTTAAAGTTGAAAGCGTATAATGTAAGGGGGTTAAAGTTGAAAGCGTATAATGTAAGGGGGTTAAAGTTGAAAGCGTGTAATGTAAGGGGGTTAAAGTTGAAAGCGTGTAATGTAAGGGGATTAAAGTTGAAAGCGTGTAATGTAAGGGGGTTAAAGTTGAAAGCGTATAATGTAAGGGGGTTAAAGTTGAAAGCGTATAATGTAAGGGGGTTAAAGTTGAAAGCGTATAATGTAAGGGGATTAAAGTTGAAAGCGTATAATGTAAGGGGGTTAAAGTTGAAAGCGTATAATGTAAGGGGATTAAAGTTGAAAGCGTGTAATGTAAGGGGGTTAAAGTTGAAAGCGTATAATGTAAGGGGATTAAAGTTGAAAGCGTATAATGTAAGGGGATTAAAGTTGAAAGCGTATAATGTAAGGGGGTTAAAGTTGAAAGCGTGTAATGTAAGGGGATTAAAGTTGAAAGCGTATAATGTAAGGGGGTTAAAGTTGAAAGCGTATAATGTAAGGGGGTTAAAGTTGAAAGCGTATAATGTAAGGGGATTAAAGTTGAAAGCGTGTAATGTAAGGGGATTAAAGTTGAAAGCGTATAATGTAAGGGGGTTAAAGTTGAAAGCGTGTAATGTAAGGGGGTTAAAGTTGAAAGCGTATAATGTAAGGGGATTAAAGTTGAAAGCGTATAATGTAAGGGGGTTAAAGTTGAAAGCGTATAATGTAAGGGGGTTAAAGTTGAAAGCGTGTAATGTAAGGGGATTAAAGTTGAAAGCGTATAATGTAAGGGGATTAAAGTTGAAAGCGTGTAATGTAAGGGGATTAAAGTTGAAAGCGTGTAATGTAAGGGGTTAAAGTTGAAAGCGTATAATGTAAGGGGGTTAAAGTTGAAAGCGTATAATGTAAGGGGGTTAAAGTTGAAAGCGTATAATGTAAGGGGATTAAAGTTGAAAGCGTGTAATGTAAGGGGATTAAAGTTGAAAGCGTATAATGTAAGGGGGTTAAAGTTGAAAGCGTATAATGTAAGGGGATTAAAGTTGAAAGCGTATAATGTAAGGGGATTAAAGTTGAAAGCGTATAATGTAAGGGGATTAAAGTTGAAAGCGTATAATGTAAGGGGATTAAAGTTGAAAGCGTATAATGTAAGGGGGTTAAAGTTGAAAGCGTATAATGTAAGGGGGTTAAAGTTGAAAGCGTATAATGTAAGGGGATTAAAGTTGAAAGCGTATAATGTAAGGGGGTTAAAGTTGAAAGCGTGTAATGTAAGGGGATTAAAGTTGAAAGCGTATAATGTAAGGGGGTTAAAGTTGAAAGCGTATAATGTAAGGGGGTTAAAGTTGAAAGCGTGTGATGTAAGGGGGTTAAAGTTGAAAGCGTGTGATGTAAGGGGGTTAAAGTTGAAAGCGTGTGATGTAAGGGGATTAAAGTTGAAAGCGTATGATGTAAGGGGATTAAAGTTGAAAGCGTATAATGTAAGGGGGTTAAAGTTGAAAGCGTATAATGTAAGGGGATTAAAGTTGAAAGCGTGTGATGTAAGGGGATTAAAGTTGAAAGCGTATGATGTAAGGGGATTAAAGTTGAAAGCGTGTAATGTAAGGGGGTTAAAGTTGAAAGCGTGTGATGTAAGGGGGTTAAAGTTGAAAGCGTGTGATGTAAGGGGATTAAAGTTGAAAGCGTATGATGTAAGGGGATTAAAGTTGAAAGCGTGTGATGTAAGGGGATTAAAGTTGAAAGCGTATAATGTAAGGGGGTTAAAGTTGAAAGCGTATAATGTAAGGGGATTAAAGTTGAAAGCGTATAATGTAAGGGGGTTAAAGTTGAAAGCGTGTAATGTAAGGGATTAAAGTTGAAAGCGTGTAATGTAAGGGGGTTAAAGTTGAAAGCGTGTGATGTAAGGGGGTTAAAGTTGAAAGCGTGTGATGTAAGGGGATTAAAGTTGAAAGCGTATGATGTAAGGGGATTAAAGTTGAAAGCGTATAATGTAAGGGGGTTAAAGTTGAAAGCGTATGATGTAAGGGGATTAAAGTTGAAAGCGTGTGATGTAAGGGGATTAAAGTTGAAAGCGTATGATGTAAGGGGATTAAAGTTGAAAGCGTGTGATGTAAGGGGATTAAAGTTGAAAGCGTATGATGTAAGGGGATTAAAGTTGAAAGCGTATAATGTAAGGGGGTTAAAGTTGAAAGCGTATGATGTAAGGGGATTAAAGTTGAAAGCGTATAATGTAAGGGGGTTAAAGTTGAGAGCGTATAATGTAAGGGGATTAAAGTTGAAAGCGTATAATGTAAGGGGGTTAAAGTTGAAAGCGTGTGATGTAAGGGGGTTAAAGTTGAAAGCGTGTGATGTAAGGGGATTAAAGTTGAAAGCGTATGATGTAAGGGGATTAAAGTTGAAAGCGTATGATGTAAGGGGATTAAAGTTGAAAGCGTATGATGTAAGGGGATTAAAGTTGAAAGCGTGTGATGTAAGGGGATTTAAGTTGAAAGCGTATGATGTAAGGGGATTAAAGTTGAAAGCGTATGATGTAAGGGGATTAAAGTTGAAAGCGTGTGATGTAAGGGGATTAAAGTTGAAAGCGTATGATGTAAGGGGATTAAAGTTGAAAGCGTATGATGTAAGGGGATTAAAGTTGAAAGCGTGTGATGTAAGGGGATTAAAGTTGAAAGCGTATGATGTAAGGGGATTAAAGTTGAAAGCGTATAATGTAAGGGATTAAAGTTGAAAGCGTGTGATGTAAGGGGATTAAAGTTGAAAGCGTATGATGTAAGGGGATTAAAGTTGAAAGCGTATGATGTAAGGGGATTAAAGTTGAAAGCGTATGATGTAAGGGGATTAAAGTTGAAAGCGTATGATGTAAGGGGATTAAAATTGAAAGCGTATGATGTAAGGGGATTAAAGTTGAAAGCGTATGATGTAAGGGGATTAAAGTTGAAAGCGTATGATGTAAGGTGATTAAAGTTGAAAGCGTATGATGTAAGGGGATTAAAATTGAAAGTGTATAATGTAAGGAGGTTAAAGTTCAAAGCGTATAATGTAAGGGGGTTAAAGTTGAAAGCGTATAATGTAAGAAGGTTAAAGTTGAAAGCGTATAATGTAAGGGGATTAAAGTTGAAAGCGTATAATGTAAGGAGGTTAAAGTTGAAAGCATATAATGTAAGGGGATTAAAGTTGAAAGCGTATGATGTAAGGGGATTAAAATTGAAAGCGTATAATGTAAGGAGGTTAAAGTTGAAAGTGTATAATGTAAGGGATTAAAGTTGAAAGCGAATAATGTAAGGGGATTAAAGTTGAAAGCGTATAATGTAAGGGGGTTAAAATTGAAAGCGTATAATGTAAGGGGATTAAAGTTGAAAGCGTATAATGTAAGGGGGTTAAAGTTGAAAGCGTATAATGTAAGGGGATTAAAGTTGAAAGCGTATAATGTAAGGGGATTAAAGTTGAAAGTATATAATATAAGGGGATTAAAGTTGAAAGCATATAATGTAAGGGGATTAATGTTGAAAGCCTATAATGTAAGGGGATTAAAGTTGAAAGATTATAATGTAGGGGGATTAAAGTTGAAAGATTATAATGTAGGGGGATTAAAGTTGAAAGCATATAATGTAAGGGGATTAAAGTTGAAAGCGTATAATTTAAGGGGATTAAAGTTGAAAGCTTATAATGTAAGGGGATTAAAGTTGAAAGTGTATAATGTAAGGGGATTAAAGTTGAAAGTGTATAATGTAAGGGGATTAAAGTTGAAAGCGTATAATGTAAGGGGGTTAAAGTTGAAAGCGTGTAATGTAAGGGGATTAAAGTTGAAAGCGTATAATGTAAGGGGGTTAAAGTTGAAAGCGTGTGATGTAAGGGGATTAAAGTTGAAAGCGTATGATGTAAGGGGATTAAAGTTGAAAGCGTATGATGTAAGGGGATTAAAGTTGAAAGCTTATAATGTAAGGGGATTAAAGTTGAAAGCTTATAATGTAAGGGGATTAAAGTTTGAAAGTTATAATGTCAGAAGATTTTAATCATATAATAGCATAAAACAGGGCATCAATAAATTAGCGTCAAAAGCGGGTAAAATATTATGTAAAAAGACCAAGTTTAAACAGATGAAATGCAACAGAAAAAAACTGAGAATTTTGTATTTTAAATTATTTAGTGATGAGGAAAAGGAACGAAGAGCGAATATCTTAATGACAGTTTCAAATAAAGTTAGATTACACTTAATATGCGAAAAGAAACACTTGAGAGAGTACAGTATTTACGAGACAAAAATGTACCTCTAAGAAAACACAACTTAAAAAGACGAAAGTAGATCAGTCTTCTATAATACAGGGATATTTAATGCCAGGAAGCAAGGATATACAGTAAGATACAGTAAGGAATACAATAGAATATTACTTGTATGATTGAACGGTTTACTAGGCAAGCTTTGGGGGGGGGGCTGAATAAAACTATGTTCAGATTTAAAATGGAGGACTAATGAAAATGGGCAAGAAATAAAGATTTAAAGCAATTCTACACCAACACATTTAAATAAAAGATTCAAAAGCAAATAGTGAATATGATAAGGACAGTAAGAGAGAGAGAGAGAGAGAGAGAGAGAGAGAGAGAGAGAGAGAGAGAGAGAGAGAGAGAGAGAGAGAGAGAGAGAGAGAGAGAGTTACAAGGATTAAGGATGTCTCAAAGACCTTTTAGTCCATCCGCGGAGACTCCATTTCCTCTTTGGTGGAGCGATTTAGTTTAAGCATTTAGAGAGTTCTTATGATCTTGTCTAACTTATTCTTGAACTCGTTAACCGTGTTACTGAGAGAGAGAGAGAGAGAGAGAGAGAGAGAGAGGAGAGAGAGAGAGAGATAGAGAGAGAGAGAGTTGGAGATTCCATTTCCTCTTGGGTAGAGCGATTTAGTTTAAGCATTTAGTGAGTTCTTATGATCTTGGTCTAACTTATTCTTGAACTCGTTTACAGTGTTATTGTTAACTACATCCACTGGACGTCTATTCCAATTATTTGCAATTTTGTATGAGAAAGAGAGAGAGAGAGAGAGAGAGAGAGAGAGAGATTTAAGTAATCAGGACTTATGAATTTATGAATTAGGGCCACAAGAGCATTTAGCCTATAAACGAAGTTGGATAGTAAGCAAGTTCTTGCAATTCAGATATAGGAGAAAGCTAAAAAGTGGTTGCAGTTGGACCCCAAAGGAGCAAGGAGAAAACAATTTAGTTATGTCTACAGTGCTCCGCGGGTGGTGCACTAATTGCCTATCCATCTACCACTGGTTACTGGTACTTTAGGAGAGAGAGAGAGAGAGAGAGAGAGAGAGAGAGAGAGAGAGAGAGAGAGAGAGAGAATATAAGATGGAACTGAGTGAGGTGTCATTTCTGGTACTTTAGGAGAGAGAGGAGAGAGAGAGAGAGAGAGAGAGAGAGAGAGAGAGAGAGAGAGAGAGAGAGAGAGAGAGGAGAGAGAATATAAGATGGAACTGAGTGAGGTGTCCATATTTCTGGTACTTTAGGAGAGAGAGAGAGAGAGAGAGAGAGAGAGAGAGAGAGAGAGGAGAGAGAGAGAGAGAGAGAGAGAAATATAAGATGAAACTGTTAGGTGTCATATTTCTGGTCCTGAGAGAGAGAGGAGAGAGAGAGAGAGAGAGAGAGAGAGAGAGAGAGAGAGAGAGAGAGAGAGAGAGAGAGCATCATATCCAACTTAGATTAGAATATAAGATGGAATTGAGTAGGGTGTGAGATCTGATTGAAGCAATGTATGAAAGGTCATTGACCCTAGGAAGATGTCATATAGAAGAGTATGAATGGTTGTTTATATGGAGGCTATACGAATGTGGGTGTAGATGTAAGGGAAATTTGGAATAGATAAATGAAGTAATTCCTTAGTTTATTATGTACTTTTAGTCAAAATTAAATGTAAATAACATTTTTAAATAACTGAAGTAGTGCTGTTTAACTATCTAGATTAAGAAAAGGATATTTGTGTGTTGAAGGGTCTAGTGAAATTAAGATATAAAAAGGCCCATGGAAATTACTTTAGTGTAAAATGTCTAAAAACATCAGCTAAAGAGACTAGTAATTTAGACACGTTTTGTAAAGAGAAGAGGACCATGTTTTAAAAGGGTCATAACCAAGGAAGTTGATCAGCTAAAGAGACTGGTGATTTGGACACGTTTTGTAAAGAGAAGAGGACCATGTTTTAAAAGGGTCATAACCAAGGAAGTTGATCAGCTAAAGAGACTAGTGATTTGGACACGTTTTGTAAAGAGAAGAGGACCATGTTTTAAAAGGGTCATAACCAAGGAAGTTGATCAGCTAAAGAGACTAGTGATTTGGACACGTTTTGTGAAGAGAGAGGACCATGTTTTAAAAGGGTCATAAC